>NW_026779488.1:0-98000 GCF_030144855.1 Hypanus sabinus | reverse complement strand
ATACTTGAACACCAGAGTCAGGAACTGATACTTCAACCTCGGAGCCTGTACTTGATACTTGATCCTTGGAGTGAGGACTTGATACTTGAACACCAGAGTCAGGAATTGATGTTTGAACCTCGGAGCCTGTAGCTGATACTTGAACCTTGGAGCCAGGACTTGATACTTGAACACCAGTGCCTGGACTTGATACATGAACACCAGAACCTGGACTTGTTACTTGAACCTCGGAGTCAGGAGTTGAAACTGGAATACCAGAGCCAGGACTTGATACTTGAATACCAGATCCTGGACTTGATACTTGAACACCAGAGTCAGGACTTGATACTGGAACCCCGGAGTCGGGATTTGATACTTGAACACAAGAGTCAGGACTTGATACTTGAATCTCGGAGCTTGAACTTGATACTTGAAACTTCGAGCCAGGACTTGATACTTGAACACCAGAGTCACGAATTGATACTTGAACCTCGGAGCCTGAACTTGATACTTGAAACTTCGAGCCAGGACTTGATAGTTGAACACCAGAGCCTGACCTTGATACTTGAACACCAGAGTCAGGAATTGATACTGAACCTCGGAGCCTGGACTTGATACTTGAACCTCAGAGCCATGACTTGATACTTGAACACCAGAGTCAGGAATTGATACTGAACCTCGGAGGCTGTACTTGATACTTGAGCCTTGGAGACAGGACTTGATACTTGAATACCAGAGCCTGGACTTGATACTTGAACCTCAGAGCCTAGACTTGGTACTTGAACACTAGAGTCAGGACATGATATTTGAACACCAGGGTCAGGTCTTGATACTGGAAACCTGGAGCCTTGACCTGATACTTGAACACCAGAGTCAGGAATTGATACTTGAGCACCAGAGACTGGACTTGATACTGGAACCTCGGAGCCTGGACTTGATACTTGAACCTCAGAGCCAGGTCTTGATACTTGAACACCAGAGACAGGAATTGATACTTGAACCTCGGAGCCTGTACTTGACACTTGAGCCTTGGAGCCAGGACTTGATACTTGAGCACAAGTGTCAGGCATTGATATTTGAACCTCGGAGGCTGTACTTGATACTTGAACCTTGGAGCCAGGACTTGATACTTGAACACAAGAGCCTGGACTTGATACTGGAATACCAGAGCCAGGACTTGATACTTGAATACCAGAGCCTGGATTTACAATGGAACCCCGGAGCTTGGTCTTGATACTTGAACGCCAGAGCCTGGACTTGATACAAGAACACCAGAGACTGGACTTGATACTTGAACCTCGGAGTCAAGAAATGAAACTGGAATGCCAGATCCAGGACTTGATACTTGAACACAAGAGCCAGGACTTGATACTTGAACACTAGAGTCTGGACTTGATACTTGAATACCAGAACCAGGACTTGATACTTGAACACCAGAGCCTGGACTTTACACTGGAACCCCGGAGCCTGGACCTGATACTTGAACACCAGAGTCAGGACTGGATACTCGACTCCCGGAGCCGGGATTTGATACTTGAACACAAGCGTCAGGACCTTTAACTGGAACACCAGAGACTGGACTTGATACTTGAACCTCGGAGGCAGGACTTGTTACTTGAACACCAGAGTCAGAAATTGATACTTGAAACTCGGAGCCTGAACTTGATACTTGAACCTTCGACCCAGGACTTGATACTTGAACACCAGAGCCTGAACTTGATACTTGAACACCAGAGTCAGGACATGATATTTGAACACCAGAGTCAGGTCTTGATACTGGAAACCTGGAGCCTGGTCTTGATACTTGAACACTAGAGTCTGGACTTGATACTTGAATACCAGAGCCTGGACTTGATACTGAAACCCTGGAGCCTTGACCTGATACTTGAATACCAGAGTCAGGAATTGATCCTTGAGCACCAGAGACTGGGCTTGACACTGGAACCTCGGAGCCTGGACTTGATACTTGAACACTAGAGTCTGGACCTGATACTTGAATACCAGAGCCTGGACATCATACTTGAACACTAGAGTCAGGACATGATATTTGAACACCAGTGTAGGGACTTGATACTGGAAACCTGGAGCCTGGACTTGATATTTGAACAACAGAGTCAGGACTTGATACTTCAACACCAGAGACTGGACTTTACACTGTAACCCCGGAGACTGGACTTGATATTGGAACGACAGAGCCTGGACTTGGTACTGGAACCCCAGAGCCTTGACCTGATTCTTGAATACCAGAATCAGGAATTGATACTTGAGCACCAGAGACTGGACGTGATATTTGAACACTAGAGTCTGGACTTGATACTTGAACACCAGAGTCTGGACTTGATACTTGAACACCAGAGCTTGGACTTGATATTTGAATACCAGAGCTAGGACTTGATACTTGAACACCAGAGCCTGGACTTTACACTGGAACCCCGGAGCCTGGACTTGATACTTGAAAACCAGAGTCAGGACTTGATACTGGAACCCCGGAGTCGGGATTTGATACTTGAACACAAGAGTCAGGACTTGATACTTGAACACCAGAGTCACGAATTGATACTTGAACCTCGGAGCCTGAACTTGATACTTGAAACTTCGAGCCAGGACTTGATAGTTGAACACCAGAGCCTGAACTTGATACTGGAATACCAGAGTCAGGAATTGATACTGAACCTCGGAGCCTGGACTTGATACTTGAACCTCAGAGCCATGACTTGATACTTGAACACCAGAGTCAGGAATTGATACTGAACCTCGGAGGCTGTACTTGATACTTGAGCCTTGGAGACAGGACTTGATACTTGAATACCAGAGCCTGAACTTGATACTTGAACCTCAGAGCCTAGACTTGATACTTGAACACTAGAGTCAGGACATGATATTTGAACACCAGAGTCAGGTCTTGATACTGGAAACCTGGAGCCTTGACCTGATACTTGAACACCAGAGTCAGGAATTGATCCTTGAGCACCAGAGACTGGGCTTGATACTGGAACCTCGGAGCCTGGACTTGATACTTGAACCTCAGAGCCAGGTCTTGATACTTGAACACCAGAGACAGGAATTGATACTTGAACCTCGGAGCCTGTACTTGATACTTGAGCCTTGGAGCCAGGACTTGATACTTGAGCACAAGTGTCAGGCATTGATATTTGAACCTCGGAGGCTGTACTTGATACTTGAACCTTGGAGCCAGGACTTGATACTTGAACACAAGAGCCTGGACTTGATACTGGAATACCAGAGCCAGGACTTGATACTTGAATACCAGAGCCTGGATTTACAATGGAACCCCGGAGCTTGGTCTTGATACTTGAACGCCAGAGCCTGGGCTTGATACATGAACACCAGAACCTGGACTTGATACTTGAACACCAGAGCCTGGACTTTACACTGGAACCCCGGAGCCTGGCCCTGATACTTGAACACCAGAGTCAGGACTTGATACTCGACTCCCGGAGCTGGGATTTGATACTTGAACACAAGCGTCAGGACCTTTAACTGGAACACCAGAGACTGGACTTGATACTTGAACCTCGGAGGCAGGACTTGTTACTTGAACACCAGAGTCAGAAATTGATACTTGAAACTCGGAGCCTGAACTTGATACTTGAACCTTCGACCCAGGACTTGATACTTGAACACCAGAGCCTGAACTTGATACTTGAACACCAGAGTCAGGACATGATATTTGAACACCAGAGTCAGGTCTTGATACTGGAAACCTGGAGCCTGGTCTTGATACTTGAACACTAGAGTCTGGACTTGATACTTGAATACCAGAGCCTGGACTTGATACTGAAACCCTGGAGCCTTGACCTGATACTTGAATACCAGAGTCAGGAATTGATCCTTGAGCACCAGAGACTGGGCTTGACACTGGAACCTCGGAGCCTGGACTTGATACTTGAACACTAGAGTCTGGACCTGATACTTGAATACCAGAGCCTGGACTTCATACTTGAACACTAGAGTCAGGACATGATATTTGAACACCAGTGTAGGGACTTGATACTGGAAACCTGGAGCCTGGACTTTATATTTGAACAACAGAGTCAGGACTTGATACTTCAACACCAGAGACTGGACTTTACACTGTAACCCCGGAGACTGGACTTGATATTGGAACGACAGAGCCTGGACTTGGTACTGGAACCCCAGAGCCTTGACCTGATTCTTGAATACCAGAATCAGGAATTGATACTTGAGCACCAGAGACTGGACGTGATATTTGAACACTAGAGTCTGGACTTGATACTTGAACACCAGAGCTTGGACTTGATATTTGAATACCAGAGCCAGGACTTGATACTTGAACACCAGAGACTGGACTTTACACTGGAACCCCGGAGCCTGGACTTGATACTTGAAAACCAGAGTCAGGACTTGATACTGGAACCCCGGAGTCGGGATTTGATACTTGAACACAAGAGTCAGGACTTGATACTTGAACACCAGAGTCACGAATTGATACTTGAACCTCGGAGCCTGAACTTGATACTTGAAACTTCGAGCCAGGACTTGATAGTTGAACACCAGAGCCTGAACTTGATACTGGAATACCAGAGTCAGGAATTGATACTGAACCTCGGAGGCTGTACTTGATACTTGAGCCTTGGAGACAGGACTTGATACTTGAATACCAGAGCCTGAACTTGATACTTGAACCTCAGAGCCTAGACTTGATACTTGAACACTAGAGTCAGGACATGATATTTGAACACCAAAGTCAGGTCTGGATACTGGAAACCTGGAGCCTTGACCTGATACTTGAACACCAGAGTCAGGAATTGATCCTTGAGCACCAGAGACTGGGCTTGACACTGGAACCTCGGAGCCTGGACTTGATACTTGAACACTAGAGTCTGGACCTGATACTTGAACCTCAGAGCCAGGACTTCATACTTGAACACCAGAGTCAGGAACTGATACTTGAACCTCGGAGCCTGTACTTGATACTTGATCCTTGGAGTGAGGACTTGATACTTGAACACCAGAGTCAGGAATTGATGTTTGAACCTCGGAGCCTGTAGCTGATACTTGAACCTTGGAGCCAGGACTTGATACTTGAACACCAGTGCCTGGACTTGATACATGAACACCAGAACCTGGACTTGTTACTTGAACCTCGGAGTCAGGAGTTGAAACTGGAATACCAGAGCCAGGACTTGATACTTGAATACCAGATCCTGGACTTGATACTTGAACACCAGAGTCAGGACTTGATACTGGAACCCCGGAGTCGGGATTTGATACTTGAACACAAGAGTCAGGACTTGATACTTGAATCTCGGAGCTTGAACTTGATACTTGAAACTTCGAGCCAGGACTTGATACTTGAACACCAGAGTCACGAATTGATACTTGAACCTCGGAGCCTGAACTTGATACTTGAAACTTCGAGCCAGTACTTGATAGTTGAACACCAGAGCCTGACCTTGATACTTGAACACCAGAGTCAGGAATTGATACTGAACCTCGGAGCCTGGACTTGATACTTGAACCTCAGAGCCATGACTTGATACTTGAACACCAGAGTCAGGAATTGATACTGAACCTCGGAGGCTGTACTTGATACTTGAGCCTTGGAGACAGGACTTGATACTTGAATACCAGAGCCTGGACTTGATACAAGAACACCAGAGACTGGACTTGATACTTGAACCTCGGAGTCAAGAAATGAAACTGGAATGCCAGATCCAGGACTTGATACTTGAACACAAGAGCCAGGACTTGATACTTGAACACTAGAGTCTGGACTTGATACTTGAACACTAGAGTCAGGACATGATATTTGAACACCAGAGTCAGGTCTTGATACTGGAAACCTGGAGCCTTGACCTGATACTTGAACACCAGAGTCAGGAATTGATACTTGAGCACCAGAGACTGGACTTGATACTGGAACCTCAGAGCCTGGACTTGATACTTGAAACTCAGAGCCAGGTCTTGATACTTGAACACCAGAGACAGGAATTGATACTTGAACCTCGGAGCCTGTACTTGACACTTGAGCCTTGGAGCCAGGACTTGATACTTGAGCACAAGTGTCAGGCATTGATATTTGAACCTCGGAGCCTGTACTTGATACTTGAACCTTGGAGCCAGGACTTGATACTTGAACACAAGAGCCTGGACTTGATACTGGAATACCAGAGCCAGGACTTGATACTTGAATACCAGAGCCTGGATTTACAATGGAACCCCGGAGCTTGGTCTTGATACTTGAACGCCAGAGCCTGGACTTGATACAAGAACACCAGAGACTGGACTTGATACTTGAACCTCGGAGTCAAGAAATGAAACTGGAATGCCAGATCCAGGACTTGATACTTGAACACAAGAGCCAGGACTTGATACTTGAACACTAGAGTCTGGACTTGATACTTGAATACCAGAGCCTGGACTTGATACTGAAACCCTGGAGCCTTGACCTGATACTTGAATACCAGAATCAGGAATTGATACTTGAGCACCAGAGACTGGACGTGATACTTGAACACTAGAGTCTGGACTTGATACTTGAACACCAGAGCTTGGACTTGATATTTGAATACCAGAGCCAGGACTTGATACTTGAACACCAGAGCCTGAACTTGATACTTGAACACCAGAGTCAGGACATGATATTTGAACACCAGAGTCAGGTCTTGATACTGGAAACCTGGAGCCTGGTCTTGATACTTGAACACTAGAGTCTGGACTTGATACTTGAATACCAGAGCCTGGACTTCATACTTGAACACTAGAGTCAGGACATGATATTTGAACACCAGTGTAGGGACTTGATACTGAAACCCTGGAGCCTTGACCTGATACTTGAATACCAGAGTCAGGAATTGATCCTTGAGCACCAGAGACTGGGCTTGACACTGGAACCTCGGAGCCTGGACTTGATACTTGAACACTAGAGTCTGGACCTGATACTTGAATACCAGAGCCTGGACTTCATACTTGAACACTAGAGTCAGGACATGATATTTGAACACCAGTGTAGGGACTTGATACTGGAAACCTGGAGCCTGGACTTGATATTTGAACAACAGAGTCAGGACTTGATACTTCAACACTAGAGACTGGACTTTACACTGTAACCCCGGAGACTGGACTTGATATTGGAACGACAGAGCCTGGACTTGGTACTGGAACCCCGGAGCCTTGACCTGATTCTTGAATACCAGAATCAGGAATTGATACTTGAGCACCAGAGACTGGACGTGATACTTGAACACTAGAGTCTGGACTTGATACTTGAACACCAGAGCTTGGACTTGATATTTGAATACCAGAGTCAGGACTTGATACTGGAAACCTGGAGCCTTGACCTGATACTTGAACACCAGAGTCAGGAATTGATACTTGAACACCAGAGACAGGAATTGATACTTGAACCTCGGAGCCTGTACTTGATACTTGAGTCTTGGAGCCAGGACTTGATACTTGAGCACAAGTGTCAGGCATTGATATTTGAACCTCGGAGCCTGTACTTGATACTTGAACCTTGGAGCCAGGACTTGATACTTGAACACAAGAGCCTGGACTTGATACTGGAATACCAGAGCCAGGACTTGATACTTGAATACCAGAGCCTGGATTTACAATGGAACCCCGGAGCTTGGTCTTGATACTTGAACGCCAGAGCCTGGACTTGATACATGAACACGAGAACCTGGACTTGATACTTGAATACCAGAGCCTGGACTTGATACTGTAACCCTGGAGCCTTGACCTGATACTTGAATACCAGAGTCAGGAATTGATCCTTGAGCACCAGAGACTGGGCTTGACACTGGAACCTCGGAGCCTGGACTTGATACTTGAACACTAGAGTCTGGACCTGATACTTGAACCTCAGAGCCAGGACTTCATACTTGAACACCAGAGTCAGGAACTGATACTTGAACCTCGGAGCCTGTACTTGATACTTGAGCCTTGGAGTGAGGACTTGATACTTGAACACCAGAGTCAGGAATTGATGTTTGAACCTCGGAGCCTGTAGCTGATACTTGAACCTTGGAGCCAGGACTTGATACTTGAACACCAGTGCCTGGACTTGATACATGAACACCAGAACCTGGACTTGTTACTTGAACCTCGGAGTCAGGAGTTGAAACTGGAATACCAGAGCCTGGACTTGATACTTGAACCTCAGAGCCTAGACTTGATACTTGAACACTAGAGTCAGGACATGATATTTGAACACCAGAGTCAGGTCTTGATACTGGAAACCTGGAGCCTTGACCTGATACTTGAACACCAGAGTCAGGAATTGATACTTGAGCACCAGAGACTGGACTTGATACTGGAACCTCGGAGCCTGTACTTGATACTTGAACCTCAGAGCCATGACTTGATACTTGAACACCAGAGTCAGGAATTGATACTGAACCTCGGAGGCTGTACTTGATACTTGAGCCTTGGAGTGAGGACTTGATACTTGAACACCAGAGTCAGGAATTGATGTTTGAACCTCGGAGCCTGTAGCTGATACTTGAACCTTGGAGCCAGGACTTGATACTTGAACACCAGTGCCTGGACTTGATACATGAACACCAGAACCTGGACTTGTTACTTGAACCTCGGAGTCAGGAGTTGAAACTGGAATACCAGAGCCAGGACTTGATACTTGAATACCAGATCCTGGACTTGATACTTGAACACCAGAGTCAGGACTTGATACTGGAACCCCGGAGTCGGGATTTGATACTTGAACACAAGAGTCAGGACTTGATATTTGAATCTCGGAGCTTGAACTTGATACTTGAAACTTCGAGCCAGGACTTGATACTTGAACACCAGAGTCACGAATTGATACTTGAACCTCGGAGCCTGAACTTGATACTTGAAACTTCGAGCCAGGACTTGATAGTTGAACACCAGAGCCTGACCTTGATACTTGAACACCAGAGTCAGGAATTGATACTGAACCTCGGAGGCTGGACTTGATACTTGAACCTCAGAGCCATGACTTGATACTTGAACACCAGAGTCAGGAATTGATACTGAACCTCGGAGGCTGTACTTGATACTTGAGCCTTGGAGACAGGACTTGATACTTGAATACCAGAGCCTGGACTTGATACTTGAACCTCAGAGCCTAGACTTGATACTTGAACACTAGAGTCAGGACATGATATTTGAACACCAGAGTCAGGTCTTGATACTGGAAACCTGGAGCCTTGACCTGATACTTGAACACCAGAGTCAGGAATTGATACTTGAGCACCAGAGACTGGACTTGATACTGGAACCTCGGAGCCTGGACTTGATACTTGAACCTCAGAGCCAGGTCTTGATACTTGAACACCAGAGACAGGAATTGATACTTGAACCTCGGAGCCTGTACTTGATACTTGAGCCTTGGAGCCAGGACTTGATACTTGAGCACAAGTGTCAGGCATTGATATTTGAACCTCGGAGGCTGTACTTGATACTTGAACCTTGGAGCCAGGACTTGATACTTGAACACAAGAGCCTGGACTTGATACTGGAATACCAGAGCCAGGACTTGATACTTGAATACCAGAGCCTGGATTTACAATGGAACCCCGGAGCTTGGTCTTGATACTTGAACGCCAGAGCCTGGACTTGATACAAGAACACCAGAGACTGGACTTGATACTTGAACCTCGGAGTCAAGAAATGAAACTGGAATGCCAGATCCAGGACTTGATACTTGAACACAAGAGCCAGGACTTGATACTTGAACACTAGAGTCTGGACTTGATACTTGAATACCAGAGCCTGGACTTGATACTGAAACCCTGGAGCCTTGACCTGATACTTGAATACCAGAATCAGGAATTGATACTTGAGCACCAGAGACTGGACGTGATACTTGAACACTAGAGTCTGGACTTGATACTTGAACACCAGAACTTGGACTTGATATTTGAATACCAGAGCCAGGACTTGATACTTGAACACCAGAGCCTGAACTTGATACTTGAACACCAGAGTCAGGACATGATATTTGAACACCAGAGTCAGGTCTTGATACTGGAAACCTGGAGCCTGGTCTTGATACTTGAACACTAGAGTCTGGTCTTGATACTTGAACACTAGAGTCTGGACTTGATACTTGAATACCAGAGCCTGGACTTGATACTGAAACCCTGGAGCCTTGACCTGATACTTGAATACCAGAGTCAGGAATTGATCCTTGAGCACCAGAGACTGGGCTTGACACTGGAACCTCGGAGCCTTGACTTGATACTTGAACACTAGAGTCTGGACCTGATACTTGAATACCAGAGCCTGGACTTCATACTTGAACACTAGAGTCTGGACCTGATACTTGAATACCAGAGCCTGGACTTCATACTTGAACACTAGAGTCAGGACATGATATTTGAACACCAGTGTAGGGACTTGATACTGGAAACCTGGAGCCTGGACTTGATATTTGAACAACAGAGTCAGGACTTGATACTTCAACACCAGAGACTGGACTTTACACTGTAACCCCGGAGACTGGACTTGATATTGGAACGACAGAGCCTGGACTTGGTACTGGAACCCCGGAGCCTTGACCTGATTCTTGAATACCAGAATCAGGAATTGATACTTGAGCACCAGAGACTGGACGTGATACTTGAACACTAGAGTCTGGACTTGATACTTGAACACAAGAGCCTGGACTTGATACTGGAATACCAGAGCCAGGACTTGATACTTGAATACCAGAGCCTGGATTTACAATGGAACCCCGGAGCTTGGTCTTGATACTTGAACGCCAGAGCCTGGACTTGATACATGAACACGAGAACCTGGACTTGATACAAGAACACCAGAGACTGGACTTGATACTTGAACCTCGGAGTCAAGACATGAAACTGGAATGCCAGATCCAGGACTTGATACTTGAACACAAGAGCCAGGACTTGATACTTGAATACCAGAGCCTGGACTTGATACTGTAACCCTGGAGCCTTGACCTGATACTTGAATACCAGAGTCAGGAATTGATCCTTGAGCACCAGAGACTGGGCTTGACACTGGAACCTCGGAGCCTGGACTTGATACTTGAACACTAGAGTCTGGACTTGATACTTGAATTCCAGAGCCTGGACTTGATACTGAAGCCCTGGAGCCTTGACCTGATACTTGAATACCAGAATCAGGAATTGATACTTGAACACAAGAGCCAGGACTTGATACTTGAATACCAGAGCCTGGACTTGATACTGTAACCCTGGAGCCTTGACCTGATACTTGAATACCAGAGTCAGGAATTGATCCTTGAGCACCAGAGACTGGGCTTGACACTGGAACCTCGGAGCCTGGACGTGATACTTGAACACTAGAGTCTGGACTTGATACTTGAACACCAGAGCTTGGACTTGATATTTGAATACCAGAGCCAGGACTTGATACTTGAACACCAGAGCCTGAACTTGATACTTGAACACCAGAGTCAGGACATGATATTTGAACACCAGAGTCAGGTCTTGATACTGGAAACCTGGAGCCTGGTCTTGATACTTGAACACTAGAGTCTGGACTTGATACTTGAATACCAGAGCCTGGACTTGATACTGAAACCCTGGAGCCTTGACCTGATACTTGAATACCAGATATCAGGAATTGATCCTTGAGCACCAGAGACTGGGCTTGACACTGGAACCTCGGAGCCTGGACTTGATACTTGAACACTAGAGTCTGGACCTGATACTTGAATACCAGAGCCTGGACTTCATACTTGAACACTAGAGTCAGGACATGATATTTGAACACCAGTGTAGGGACTTGATACTGGAAACCTGGAGCCTGGACTTGATATTTGAACAACAGAGTCAGGACTTGATACTTCAACACTAGAGACTGGACTTTACACTGTAACCCCGGAGACTGGACTTGATATTGGAACGACAGAGCCTGGACTTGGTACTGGAACCCCGGAGCCTTGACCTGATTCTTGAATACCAGAATCAGGAATTGATACTTGAGCACCAGAGACTGGACGTGATACTTGAACACTAGAGTCTGGACTTGATACTTGAACACCAGAGCTTGGACTTGATATTTGAATACCAGAGTCAGGACTTGATACTGGAAACCTGGAGCCTTGACCTGATACTTGAACACCAGAGTCAGGAATTGATACTTGAACACCAGAGACAGGAATTGATACTTGAACCTCGGAGCCTGTACTTGATACTTGAGTCTTGGAGCCAGGACTTGATACTTGAGCACAAGTGTCAGGCATTGATATTTGAACCTCGGAGCCTGTACTTGATACTTGAACCTTGGAGCCAGGACTTGATACTTGAACACAAGAGCCTGGACTTGATACTGGAATACCAGAGCCAGGACTTGATACTTGAATACCAGAGCCTGGATTTACAATGGAACCCCGGAGCTTGGTCTTGATACTTGAACGCCAGAGCCTGGACTTGATACATGAAAACGAGAACCTGGACTTGATACTTGAATACCAGAGCCTGGACTTGATACTGTAACCCTGGAGCCTTGGCCTGATACTTGAATACCAGAGTCAGGAATTGATCCTTGAGCACCAGAGACTGGGCTTGACACTGGAACCTCGGAGCCTGGACTTGATACTTGAACACTAGAGTCTGGACCTGATACTTGAACCTCAGAGCCAGGACTTCATACTTGAACACCAGAGTCAGGAACTGATACTTGAACCTCGGAGCCTGTACTTGATACTTGAGCCTTGGAGTGAGGACTTGATACTTGAACACCAGAGTCAGGAATTGATGTTTGAACCTCGGAGCCTGTAGCTGATACTTGAACCTTGGAGCCAGGACTTGATACTTGAACACCAGTGCCTGGACTTGATACATGAACACCAGAACCTGGACTTGTTACTTGAACCTCGGAGTCAGGAGTTGAAACTGGAATACCAGAGCCTGGACTTGATACTTGAACCTCAGAGCCTAGACTTGATACTTGAACACTAGAGTCAGGACATGATATTTGAATACCAGAGTCAGGTCTTGATACTGGAAACCTGGAGCCTTGACCTGATACTTGAACACCAGAGTCAGGAATTGATACTTGAGCACCAGAGACTGGACTTGATACTGGAACCTCGGAGCCTGTACTTGATACTTGAACCTCAGAGCCATGACTTGATACTTGAACACCAGAGTCAGGAATTGATACTGAACCTCGGAGGCTGTACTTGATACTTGAGCCTTGGAGACAGGACTTGATACTTGAATACCAGAGCCTGGACTTGATACTTGACCTCAGAGCCTAGACTTGATACTTGAACACCAGAGTCTGGACTTGATACTTGAACACCAGAGCTTGGACTTGATATTTGAATACCAGAGCTAGGACTTGATACTTGAACACCAGAGCCTGGACTTTACACTGGAACCCCGGAGCCTGGACTTGATACTTGAAAACCAGAGTCAGGACTTGATACTGGAACCCCGGAGTCGGGATTTGATACTTGAACACAAGAGTCAGGACTTGATACTTGAACACCAGAGTCACGAATTGATACTTGAACCTCGGAGCCTGAACTTGATACTTGAAACTTCGAGCCAGGACTTGATAGTTGAACACCAGAGCCTGAACTTGATACTGGAATACCAGAGTCAGGAATTGATACTGAACCTCGGAGCCTGGACTTGATACTTGAACCTCAGAGCCATGACTTGATACTTGAACACCAGAGTCAGGAATTGATACTGAACCTCGGAGGCTGTACTTGATACTTGAGCCTTGGAGACAGGACTTGATACTTGAATACCAGAGCCTGGACTTGATACTTGAACCTCAGAGCCTAAACTTGATACTTGAACACTAGAGTCAGGACATGATATTTGAACACCAGAGTCAGGTCTTGATACTGGAAACCTGGAGCCTTGACCTGATACTTGAACACCAGAGTCAGGAATTGATCCTTGAGCACCAGAGACTGGGCTTGACACTGGAACCTCGGAGCCTGGACTTGATACTTGAACACTAGAGTCTGGACCTGATACTTGAACCTCAGAGCCAGGACTTCATACTTGAACACCAGAGTCAGGAACTGATACTTGAACCTCGGAGCCTGTACTTGATACTTGAGCCTTGGAGTGAGGACTTGATACTTGAACACCAGAGTCAGGAATTGATGTTTGAACCTCGGAGCCTGTAGCTGATACTTGAACCTTGGAGCCAGGACTTGATACTTGAACACCAGTGCCTGGACTTGATACATGAACACCAGAACCTGGACTTGTTACTTGAACCTCGGAGTCAGGAGTTGAAACTGGAATACCAGAGCCAGGACTTGATACTTGAATACCAGATCCTGGACTTGATACTTGAACACCAGAGTCAGGACTTGATACTGGAACCCCGGAGTCGGGATTTGATACTTGAACACAAGAGTCAGGACTTGATACTTGAATCTCGGAGCTTGAACTTGATACTTGAAACTTCGAGCCAGGACTTGATACTTGAACACCAGAGTCACGAATTGATACTTGAACCTCGGAGCCTGAACTTGATACTTGAAACTTCGAGCCAGGACTTGATAGTTGAACACCAGAGCCTGACCTTGATACTTGAACACCAGAGTCAGGAATTGATACTGAACCTCGGAGGCTGTACTTGATACTTGAGCCTTGGAGACAGGACTTGATACTTGAATACCAGAGCCTGGACTTGATACTTGAACCTCAGAGCCTAGACTTGATACTTGAACACTAGAGTCAGGACATGATATTTGAACACCAGAGTCAGGTCTTGATACTGGAAACCTGGAGCCTTGACCTGATACTTGAACACCAGAGTCAGGAATTGATACTTGAGCACCAGAGACTGGACTTGATACTGGAACCTCGGAGCCTGGACTTGATACTTGAACCTCAGAGCCAGGTCTTGATACTTGAACACCAGAGACAGGAATTGATACTTGAACCTCGGAGCCTGTACTTGATACTTGAGCCTTGGAGCCAGGACTTGATACTTGAGCACAAGTGTCAGGCATTGATATTTGAACCTCGGAGGCTGTACTTGATACTTGAACCTTGGAGCCAGGACTTGATACTTGAACACAAGAGCCTGGACTTGATACTGGAATACCAGAGCCAGGACTTGATACTTGAATACCAGAGCCTGGATTTACAATGGAACCCCGGAGCTTGGTCTTGATACTTGAACGCCAGAGCCTGGACTTGATACAAGAACACCAGAGACTGGACTTGATACTTGAACCTCGGAGTCAAGAAATGAAACTGGAATGCCAGATCCAGGACTTGATACTTGAACACAAGAGCCAGGACTTGATACTTGAACACTAGAGTCTGGACTTGATACTTGAATACCAGAGCCTGGACTTGATACTGAAACCCTGGAGCCTTGACCTGATACTTGAATACCAGAATCAGGAATTGATACTTGAGCACCAGAGACTGGACGTGATACTTGAACACTAGAGTCTGGACTTGATACTTGAACACCAGAGCTCGGACTTGATATTTGAATACCAGAGCCAGGACTTGATACTTGAACACCAGAGCCTGAACTTGATACTTGAACACCAGAGTCAGGACATGATATTTGAACACCAGAGTCAGGTCTTGATACTGGAAACCTGGAGCCTGGTCTTGATACTTGAACACTAGAGTCTGGTCTTGATACTTGAACACTAGAGTCTGGACTTGATACTTGAATACCAGAGCCTGGACTTGATACTGAAACCCTGGAGCCTTGACCTGATACTTGAATACCAGAGTCAGGAATTGATCCTTGAGCACCAGAGACTGGGCTTGACACTGGAACCTCGGAGCCTGGACTTGATACTTGAACACTAGAGTCTGGACCTGATACTTGAATACCAGAGCCTGGACTTCATACTTGAACACTAGAGTCAGGACATGATATTTGAACACCAGTGTAGGGACTTGATACTGGAAACCTGGAGCCTGGACTTGATATTTGAACAACAGAGTCAGGACTTGATACTTCAACACTAGAGACTGGACTTTACACTGTAACCCCGGAGACTGGACTTGATATTGGAACGACAGAGCCTGGACTTGGTACTGGAACCCCGGAGCCTTGACCTGATTCTTGAATACCAGAGTCAGGAATTGATACTTGAGCACCAGAGACTGGACGTGATACTTGAACACTAGAGTCTGGACTTGATACTTGAACACCAGAGCTTGGACTTGATATTTGAATACCAGAGTCAGGACTTGATACTGGAAACCTGGAGCCTTGACCTGATACTTGAACACCAGAGTCAGGAATTGATACTTGAACACCAGAGACAGGAATTGATACTTGAACTTCGGAGCCTGTACTTGATACTTGAGTCTTGGAGCCAGGACTTGATACTTGAGCACAAGTGTCAGGCATTGACATTTGAACCTCGGAGCCTGTACTTGATACTTGAACCTTGGAGCCAGGACTTGATACTTGAACACAAGAGCCTGGACTTGATACTGGAATACCAGAGCCAGGACTTGATACTTGAATACCAGAGCCTGGATTTACAATGGAACCCCGGAGCTTGGTCTTGATACTTGAACGCCAGAGCCTGGACTTGATACATGAACACGAGAACCTGGACTTGATACAAGAACACCAGAGACTGGACTTGATACTTGAACCTCGGAGTCAAGACATGAAACTGGAATGCCAGATCCAGGACTTGATACTTGAACACAAGAGCCAGGACTTGATACTTGAATACCAGAGCCTGGACTTGATATTGTAACCCTGGAGCCTTGACCTGATACTTGAATACCAGAGTCAGGAATTGATCCTTGAGCACCAGAGACTGGGCTTGACACTGGAACCTCGGAGCCTGGACTTGATACTTGAACACTAGAGTCTGGACTTGTTACTTGAATACCAGAGCCTGGACTTGATACTGAAGCCCTGGAGCCTTGACCTGATACTTGAATACCAGAATCAGGAATTGATACTTGAACACAAGAGCCAGGACTTGATACTTGAATACCAGAGCCTGGACTTGATACTGTAACCCTGGAGCCTTGACCTGATACTTGAATACCAGAGTCAGGAATTGATCCTTGAGCACCAGAGACTGGGCTTGACACTGGAACCTCGGAGCCTGGACGTGATACTTGAACACTAGAGTCTGGACTTGATACTTGAACACCAGAGCTTGGACTTGATATTTGAATACCAGAGCCAGGACTTGATACTTGAACACCAGAGCCTGAACTTGATACTTGAACACCAGAGTCAGGACATGATATTTGAACACCAGAGTCAGGTCTTGATACTGGAAACCTGGAGCCTGGTCTTGATACTTGAACACTAGAGTCTGGACTTGATACTTGAATACCAGAGCCTGGACTTGATACTGAAACCCTGGAGCCTTGACCTGATACTTGAATACCAGAGTCAGGAATTGATCCTTGAGCACCAGAGACTGGGCTTGACACTGGAACCTCGGAGCCTGGACTTGATACTTGAACACTAGAGTCTGGACCTGATACTTGAATACCAGAGCCTGGACTTCATACTTGAACACTAGAGTCAGGACATGATATTTGAACACCAGTGTAGGGACTTGATACTGGAAACCTGGAGCCTGGACTTGATATTTGAACAACAGAGTCAGGACTTGATACTTCAACACTAGAGACTGGACTTTACACTGTAACCCCGGAGACTGGACTTGATATTGGAACGACAGAGCCTGGACTTGGTACTGGAACCCCGGAGCCTTGACCTGATTCTTGAATACCAGAATCAGGAATTGATACTTGAGCACCAGAGACTGGACGTGATACTTGAACACTAGAGTCTGGACTTGATACTTGAACACCAGAGCTTGGACTTGATATTTGAATACCAGAGTCAGGACTTGATACTGGAAACCTGGAGCCTTGACCTGATACTTGAACACCAGAGTCAGGAATTGATACTTGAACACCAGAGACAGGAATTGATACTTGAACCTCGGAGCCTGTACTTGATACTTGAGTCTAGGAGCCAGGACTTGATACTTGAGCACAAGTGTCAGGCATTGATATTTGAACCTCGGAGCCTGTACTTGATACTTGAACCTTGGAGCCAGGACTTGATACTTGAACACAAGAGCCTGGACTTGATACTGGAATACCAGAGCCAGGACTTGATACTTGAATACCAGAGCCTGGATTTACAATGGAACCCCGGAGCTTGGTCTTGATACTTGAACGCCAGAGCCTGGACTTGATACATGAACACGAGAACCTGGACTTGATAATTGAATACCAGAGCCTGGACTTGATACTGTAACCCTGGAGCCTTGACCTGATACTTGAATACCAGAGTCAGGAATTGATCCTTGAGCACCAGAGACTGGGCTTGACACTGGAACCTCGGAGCCTGGACTTGATACTTGAACACTAGAGTCTGGACCTGATACTTGAACCTCAGAGCCAGGACTTCATACTTGAACACCAGAGTCAGGAACTGATACTTGAACCTCGGAGCCTGTACTTGATACTTGAGCCTTGGAGTGAGGACTTGATACTTGAACACCAGAGTCAGGAATTGATGTTTGAACCTCGGAGCCTGTAGCTGATACTTGAACCTTGGAGCCAGGACTTGATACTTGAACACCAGTGCCTGGACTTGATACATGAACACCAGAACCTGGACTTGTTACTTGAACCTCGGAGTCAGGAGTTGAAACTGGAATACCAGAGCCTGGACTTGATACTTGAACCTCAGAGCCTAGACTTGATACTTGAACACTAGAGTCAGGACATGATATTTGAATACCAGAGTCAGGTCTTGATACTGGAAACCTGGAGCCTTGACCTGATACTTGAACACCAGAGTCAGGAATTGATACTTGAGCACCAGAGACTGGACTTGATACTGGAACCTCGGAGCCTGTACTTGATACTTGAACCTCAGAGCCATGACTTGATACTTGAACACCAGAGTCAGGAATTGATACTGAACCTCGGAGGCTGTACTTGATACTTGAGCCTTGGAGACAGGACTTGATACTTGAATACCAGAGCCTGGACTTGATACTTGAACCTCAGAGCCTAGACTTGATACTTGAACACCAGAGTCTGGACTTGATACTTGAACACCAGAGCTTGGACTTGATATTTGAATACCAGAGCTAGGACTTGATACTTGAACACCAGAGCCTGGACTTTACACTGGAACCCCGGAGCCTGGACTTGATACTTGAAAACCAGAGTCAGGACTTGATACTGGAACCCCGGAGTCGGGATTTGATACTTGAACACAAGAGTCAGGACTTGATACTTGAACACCAGAGTCACGAATTGATACTTGAACCTCGGAGCCTGAACTTGATACTTGAAACTTCGAGCCAGGACTTGATAGTTGAACACCAGAGCCTGAACTTGATACTGGAATACCAGAGTCAGGAATTGATACTGAACCTCGGAGCCTGGACTTGATACTTGAACCTCAGAGCCATGACTTGATACTTGAACACCAGAGTCAGGAATTGATACTGAACCTCGGAGGCTGTACTTGATACTTGAGCCTTGGAGACAGGACTTGATACTTGAATACCAGAGCCTGGACTTGATACTTGAACCTCAGAGCCTAAACTTGATACTTGAACACTAGAGTCAGGACATGATATTTGAATACCAGAGTCAGGTCTTGATACTGGAAACCTGGAGCCTTGACCTGATACTTGAACACCAGAGTCAGGAATTGATCCTTGAGCACCAGAGACTGGGCTTGACACTGGAACCTCGGAGTCAAGAAATGAAACTGGAATGCCAGATCCAGGACTTGATACTTGAACACAAGAGCCAGGACTTGATACTTGAACACTAGAGTCTGGACTTGATACTTGAATACCAGAGCCTGGACTTGATACTGAAACCCTGGAGCCTTGACCTGATACTTGAATACCAGAATCAGGAATTGATACTTGAGCACCAGAGACTGGACGTGATACTTGAACACTAGAGTCTGGACTTGATACTTGAACACCAGAGCTTGGACTTGATATTTGAATACCAGAGCCAGGACTTGATACTTGAACACCAGAGCCTGAACTTGATACTTGAACACCAGAGTCAGGACATGATATTTGAACACCAGAGTCAGGTCTTGATACTGGAAACCTGGAGCCTGGTCTTGATACTTGAACACTAGAGTCTGGTCTTGATACTTGAACACTAGAGTCTGGACTTGATACTTGAATACCAGAGCCTGGACTTGATACTGAAACCCTGGAGCCTTGACCTGATACTTGAATACCAGAGTCAGGAATTGATCCTTGAGCACCAGAGACTGGGCTTGACACTGGAACCTCGGAGCCTGGACTTGATACTTGAACACTAGAGTCTGGACCTGATACTTGAATACCAGAGCCTGGATTTACAATGGAACCCCGGAGCTTGGTCTTGATACTTGAACGCCAGAGCCTGGACTTGATACAAGAACACCAGAGACTGGACTTGATACTTGAACCTCGGAGTCAAGAAATGAAACTGGAATGCCAGATCCAGGACTTGATACTTGAACACAAGAGCCAGGACTTGATACTTGAACACTAGAGTCTGGACTTGATACTTGAATACCAGAGCCTGGACTTGATACTGAAACCCTGGAGCCTTGACCTGATACTTGAATACCAGAATCAGGAATTGATACTTGAGCACCAGAGACTGGACGTGATACTTGAACACTAGAGTCTGGACTTGATACTTGAACACCAGAGCTTGGACTTGATATTTGAATACCAGAGCCAGGACTTGATACTTGAACACCAGAGCCTGAACTTGATACTTGAACACCAGAGTCAGGACATGATATTTGAACACCAGAGTCAGGTCTTGATACTGGAAACCTGGAGCCTGGTCTTGATACTTGAACACTAGAGTCTGGTCTTGATACTTGAACACTAGAGTCTGGACTTGATACTTGAATACCAGAGCCTGGACTTGATACTGAAACCCTGGAGCCTTGACCTGATACTTGAATACCAGAGTCAGGAATTGATCCTTGAGCACCAGAGACTGGGCTTGACACTGGAACCTCGGAGCCTGGACTTGATACTTGAACACTAGAGTCTGGACCTGATACTTGAATACCAGAGCCTGGACTTCATACTTGAACACTAGAGTCAGGACATGATATTTGAACACCAGTGTAGGGACTTGATACTGGAAACCTGGAGCCTGGACTTGATATTTGAACAACAGAGTCAGGACTTGATACTTCAACACTAGAGACTGGACTTTACACTGTAACCCCGGAGACTGGACTTGATATTGGAACGACAGAGCCTGGACTTGGTACTGGAACCCCGGAGCCTTGACCTGATTCTTGAATACCAGAATCAGGAATTGATACTTGAGCACCAGAGACTGGACGTGATACTTGAACACTAGAGTCTGGACTTGATACTTGAACACCAGAGCTTGGACTTGATATTTGAATACCAGAGTCAGGACTTGATACTGGAAACCTGGAGCCTTGACCTGATACTTGAACACCAGAGTCAGGAATTGATACTTGAACACCAGAGACAGGAATTGATACTTGAACCTCGGAGCCTGTACTTGATACTTGAGTCTTGGAGCCAGGACTTGATACTTGAGCACAAGTGTCAGGCATTGATATTTGAACCTCGGAGCCTGTACTTGATACTTGAACCTTGGAGCCAGGACTTGATACTTGAACACAAGAGCCTGGACTTGATACTGGAATACCAGAGCCAGGACTTGATACTTGAATACCAGAGCCTGGATTTACAATGGAACCCCGGAGCTTGGTCTTGATACTTGAACGCCAGAGCCTGGACTTGATACATGAACACGAGAACCTGGACTTGATACAAGAACACCAGAGACTGGACTTGATACTTGAACCTCGGAGTCAAGACATGAAACTGGAATGCCAGATCCAGGACTTGATACTTGAACACAAGAGCCAGGACTTGATACTTGAATACCAGAGCCTGGACTTGATACTGTAACCCTGGAGCCTTGACCTGATACTTGAATACCAGAGTCAGGAATTGATCCTTGAGCACCAGAGACTGGGCTTGACACTGGAACCTCGGAGCCTGGACTTGATACTTGAACACTAGAGTCTGGACTTGATACTTGAATACCAGAGCCTGGACTTGATACTGAAGCCCTGGAGCCTTGACCTGATACTTGAATACCAGAATCAGGAATTGATACTTGAACACAAGAGCCAGGACTTGATACTTGAATACCAGAGCCTGGACTTGATACTGTAACCCTGGAGCCTTGACCTGATACTTGAATACCAGAGTCAGGAATTGATCCTTGAGCACCAGAGACTGGGCTTGACACTGGAACCTCGGAGCCTGGACGTGATACTTGAACACTAGAGTCTGGACTTGATACTTGAACACCAGAGCTTGGACTTGATATTTGAATACCAGAGCCAGGACTTGATACTTGAACACCAGAGCCTGAACTTGATACTTGAACACCAGAGTCAGGACATGATATTTGAACACCAGAGTCAGGTCTTGATACTGGAAACCTGGAGCCTGGTCTTGATACTTGAACACTAGAGTCTGGACTTGATACTTGAATACCAGAGCCTGGACTTGATACTGAAACCCTGGAGCCTTGACCTGATACTTGAATACCAGAGTCAGGAATTGATCCTTGAGCACCAGAGACTGGGCTTGACACTGGAACCTCGGAGCCTGGACTTGATACTTGAACACTAGAGTCTGGACCTGATACTTGAATACCAGAGCCTGGACTTCATACTTGAACACTAGAGTCAGGACATGATATTTGAACACCAGTGTAGGGACTTGATACTGGAAACCTGGAGCCTGGACTTGATATTTGAACAACAGAGTCAGGACTTGATACTTCAACACTAGAGACTGGACTTTACACTGTAACCCCGGAGACTGGACTTGATATTGGAACGACAGAGCCTGGACTTGGTACTGGAACCCCGGAGCCTTGACCTGATTCTTGAATACCAGAATCAGGAATTGATACTTGAGCACCAGAGACTGGACGTGATACTTGAACACTAGAGTCTGGACTTGATACTTGAACACCAGAGCTTGGACTTGATATTTGAATACCAGAGTCAGGACTTGATACTGGAAACCTGGAGCCTTGACCTGATACTTGAACACCAGAGTCAGGAATTGATACTTGAACACCAGAGACAGGAATTGATACTTGAACCTCGGAGCCTGTACTTGATACTTGAGTCTAGGAGCCAGGACTTGATACTTGAGCACAAGTGTCAGGCATTGATATTTGAACCTCGGAGCCTGTACTTGATACTTGAACCTTGGAGCCAGGACTTGATACTTGAACACAAGAGCCTGGACTTGATACTGGAATACCAGAGCCAGGACTTGATACTTGAATACCAGAGCCTGGATTTACAATGGAACCCCGGAGCTTGGTCTTGATACTTGAACGCCAGAGCCTGGACTTGATACATGAACACGAGAACCTGGACTTGATAATTGAATACCAGAGCCTGGACTTGATACTGTAACCCTGGAGCCTTGACCTGATACTTGAATACCAGAGTCAGGAATTGATCCTTGAGCACCAGAGACTGGGCTTGACACTGGAACCTCGGAGCCTGGACTTGATACTTGAACACTAGAGTCTGGACCTGATACTTGAACCTCAGAGCCAGGACTTCATACTTGAACACCAGAGTCAGGAACTGATACTTGAACCTCGGAGCCTGTACTTGATACTTGAGCCTTGGAGTGAGGACTTGATACTTGAACACCAGAGTCAGGAATTGATGTTTGAACCTCGGAGCCTGTAGCTGATACTTGAACCTTGGAGCCAGGACTTGATACTTGAACACCAGTGCCTGGACTTGATACATGAACACCAGAACCTGGACTTGTTACTTGAACCTCGGAGTCAGGAGTTGAAACTGGAATACCAGAGCCTGGACTTGATACTTGAACCTCAGAGCCTAGACTTGATACTTGAACACTAGAGTCAGGACATGATATTTGAATACCAGAGTCAGGTCTTGATACTGGAAACCTGGAGCCTTGACCTGATACTTGAACACCAGAGTCAGGAATTGATACTTGAGCACCAGAGACTGGACTTGATACTGGAACCTCGGAGCCTGTACTTGATACTTGAACCTCAGAGCCATGACTTGATACTTGAACACCAGAGTCAGGAATTGATACTGAACCTCGGAGGCTGTACTTGATACTTGAGCCTTGGAGACAGGACTTGATACTTGAATACCAGAGCCTGGACTTGATACTTGAACCTCAGAGCCTAGACTTGATACTTGAACACCAGAGTCTGGACTTGATACTTGAACACCAGAGCTTGGACTTGATATTTGAATACCAGAGCTAGGACTTGATACTTGAACACCAGAGCCTGGACTTTACACTGGAACCCCGGAGCCTGGACTTGATACTTGAAAACCAGAGTCAGGACTTGATACTGGAACCCCGGAGTCGGGATTTGATACTTGAACACAAGAGTCAGGACTTGATACTTGAACACCAGAGTCACGAATTGATACTTGAACCTCGGAGCCTGAACTTGATACTTGAAACTTCGAGCCAGGACTTGATAGTTGAACACCAGAGCCTGAACTTGATACTGGAATACCAGAGTCAGGAATTGATACTGAACCTCGGAGCCTGGACTTGATACTTGAACCTCAGAGCCATGACTTGATACTTGAACACCAGAGTCAGGAATTGATACTGAACCTCGGAGGCTGTACTTGATACTTGAGCCTTGGAGACAGGACTTGATACTTGAATACCAGAGCCTGGACTTGATACTTGAACCTCAGAGCCTAAACTTGATACTTGAACACTAGAGTCAGGACATGATATTTGAATACCAGAGTCAGGTCTTGATACTGGAAACCTGGAGCCTTGACCTGATACTTGAACACCAGAGTCAGGAATTGATCCTTGAGCACCAGAGACTGGGCTTGACACTGGAACCTCGGAGTCAAGAAATGAAACTGGAATGCCAGATCCAGGACTTGATACTTGAACACAAGAGCCAGGACTTGATACTTGAACACTAGAGTCTGGACTTGATACTTGAATACCAGAGCCTGGACTTGATACTGAAACCCTGGAGCCTTGACCTGATACTTGAATACCAGAATCAGGAATTGATACTTGAGCACCAGAGACTGGACGTGATACTTGAACACTAGAGTCTGGACTTGATACTTGAACACCAGAGCTTGGACTTGATATTTGAATACCAGAGCCAGGACTTGATACTTGAACACCAGAGCCTGAACTTGATACTTGAACACCAGAGTCAGGACATGATATTTGAACACCAGAGTCAGGTCTTGATACTGGAAACCTGGAGCCTGGTCTTGATACTTGAACACTAGAGTCTGGTCTTGATACTTGAACACTAGAGTCTGGACTTGATACTTGAATACCAGAGCCTGGACTTGATACTGAAACCCTGGAGCCTTGACCTGATACTTGAATACCAGAGTCAGGAATTGATCCTTGAGCACCAGAGACTGGGCTTGACACTGGAACCTCGGAGCCTGGACTTGATACTTGAACACTAGAGTCTGGACCTGATACTTGAATACCAGAGCCTGGATTTACAATGGAACCCCGGAGCTTGGTCTTGATACTTGAACGCCAGAGCCTGGACTTGATACAAGAACACCAGAGACTGGACTTGATACTTGAACCTCGGAGTCAAGAAATGAAACTGGAATGCCAGATCCAGGACTTGATACTTGAACACAAGAGCCAGGACTTGATACTTGAACACTAGAGTCTGGACTTGATACTTGAATACCAGAGCCTGGACTTGATACTGAAACCCTGGAGCCTTGACCTGATACTTGAATACCAGAATCAGGAATTGATACTTGAGCACCAGAGACTGGACGTGATACTTGAACACTAGAGTCTGGACTTGATACTTGAACACCAGAGCTTGGACTTGATATTTGAATACCAGAGCCAGGACTTGATACTTGAACACCAGAGCCTGAACTTGATACTTGAACACCAGAGTCAGGACATGATATTTGAACACCAGAGTCAGGTCTTGATACTGGAAACCTGGAGCCTGGTCTTGATACTTGAACACTAGAGTCTGGTCTTGATACTTGAACACTAGAGTCTGGACTTGATACTTGAATACCAGAGCCTGGACTTGATACTGAAACCCTGGAGCCTTGACCTGATACTTGAATACCAGAGTCAGGAATTGATCCTTGAGCACCAGAGACTGGGCTTGACACTGGAACCTCGGAGCCTGGACTTGATACTTGAACACTAGAGTCTGGACCTGATACTTGAATACCAGAGCCTGGACTTCATACTTGAACACTAGAGTCAGGACATGATATTTGAACACCAGTGTAGGGACTTGATACTGGAAACCTGGAGCCTGGACTTGATATTTGAACAACAGAGTCAGGACTTGATACTTCAACACTAGAGACTGGACTTTACACTGTAACCCCGGAGACTGGACTTGATATTGGAACGACAGAGCCTGGACTTGGTACTGGAACCCCGGAGCCTTGACCTGATTCTTGAATACCAGAATCAGGAATTGATACTTGAGCACCAGAGACTGGACGTGATACTTGAACACTAGAGTCTGGACTTGATACTTGAACACCAGAGCTTGGACTTGATATTTGAATACCAGAGTCAGGACTTGATACTGGAAACCTGGAGCCTTGACCTGATACTTGAACACCAGAGTCAGGAATTGATACTTGAACACCAGAGACAGGAATTGATACTTGAACCTCGGAGCCTGTACTTGATACTTGAGTCTTGGAGCCAGGACTTGATACTTGAGCACAAGTGTCAGGCATTGATATTTGAACCTCGGAGCCTGTACTTGATACTTGAACCTTGGAGCCAGGACTTGATACTTGAACACAAGAGCCTGGACTTGATACTGGAATACCAGAGCCAGGACTTGATACTTGAATACCAGAGCCTGGATTTACAATGGAACCCCGGAGCTTGGTCTTGATACTTGAACGCCAGAGCCTGGACTTGATACATGAACACGAGAACCTGGACTTGATACAAGAACACCAGAGACTGGACTTGATACTTGAACCTCGGAGTCAAGACATGAAACTGGAATGCCAGATCCAGGACTTGATACTTGAACACAAGAGCCAGGACTTGATACTTGAATACCAGAGCCTGGACTTGATACTGTAACCCTGGAGCCTTGACCTGATACTTGAATACCAGAGTCAGGAATTGATCCTTGAGCACCAGAGACTGGGCTTGACACTGGAACCTCGGAGCCTGGACTTGATACTTGAACACTAGAGTCTGGACTTGATACTTGAATACCAGAGCCTGGACTTGATACTGAAGCCCTGGAGCCTTGACCTGATACTTGAATACCAGAATCAGGAATTGATACTTGAACACAAGAGCCAGGACTTGATACTTGAATACCAGAGCCTGGACTTGATACTGTAACCCTGGAGCCTTGACCTGATACTTGAATACCAGAGTCAGGAATTGATCCTTGAGCACCAGAGACTGGGCTTGACACTGGAACCTCGGAGCCTGGACGTGATACTTGAACACTAGAGTCTGGACTTGATACTTGAACACCAGAGCTTGGACTTGATATTTGAATACCAGAGCCAGGACTTGATACTTGAACACCAGAGCCTGAACTTGATACTTGAACACCAGAGTCAGGACATGATATTTGAACACCAGAGTCAGGTCTTGATACTGGAAACCTGGAGCCTGGTCTTGATACTTGAACACTAGAGTCTGGACTTGATACTTGAATACCAGAGCCTGGACTTGATACTGAAACCCTGGAGCCTTGACCTGATACTTGAATACCAGAGTCAGGAATTGATCCTTGAGCACCAGAGACTGGGCTTGACACTGGAACCTCGGAGCCTGGACTTGATACTTGAACACTAGAGTCTGGACCTGATACTTGAATACCAGAGCCTGGACTTCATACTTGAACACTAGAGTCAGGACATGATATTTGAACACCAGTGTAGGGACTTGATACTGGAAACCTGGAGCCTGGACTTGATATTTGAACAACAGAGTCAGGACTTGATACTTCAACACTAGAGACTGGACTTTACACTGTAACCCCGGAGACTGGACTTGATATTGGAACGACAGAGCCTGGACTTGGTACTGGAACCCCGGAGCCTTGACCTGATTCTTGAATACCAGAATCAGGAATTGATACTTGAGCACCAGAGACTGGACGTGATACTTGAACACTAGAGTCTGGACTTGATACTTGAACACCAGAGCTTGGACTTGATATTTGAATACCAGAGTCAGGACTTGATACTGGAAACCTGGAGCCTTGACCTGATACTTGAACACCAGAGTCAGGAATTGATACTTGAACACCAGAGACAGGAATTGATACTTGAACCTCGGAGCCTGTACTTGATACTTGAGTCTTGGAGCCAGGACTTGATACTTGAGCACAAGTGTCAGGCATTGATATTTGAACCTCGGAGCCTGTACTTGATACTTGAACCTTGGAGCCAGGACTTGATACTTGAACACAAGAGCCTGGACTTGATACTGGAATACCAGAGCCAGGACTTGATACTTGAATACCAGAGCCTGGATTTACAATGGAACCCCGGAGCTTGGTCTTGATACTTGAACGCCAGAGCCTGGACTTGATACATGAACACGAGAACCTGGACTTGATACTTGAATACCAGAGCCTGGACTTGATACTGTAACCCTGGAGCCTTGACCTGATACTTGAATACCAGAGTCAGGAATTGATCCTTGAGCACCAGAGACTGGGCTTGACACTGGAACCTCGGAGCCTGGACTTGATACTTGAACACTAGAGTCTGGACCTGATACTTGAACCTCAGAGCCAGGACTTCATACTTGAACACCAGAGTCAGGAACTGATACTTGAACCTCGGAGCCTGTACTTGATACTTGAGCCTTGGAGTGAGGACTTGATACTTGAACACCAGAGTCAGGAATTGATGTTTGAACCTCGGAGCCTGTAGCTGATACTTGAACCTTGGAGCCAGGACTTGATACTTGAACACCAGTGCCTGGACTTGATACATGAACACCAGAACCTGGACTTGTTACTTGAACCTCGGAGTCAGGAGTTGAAACTGGAATACCAGAGCCTGGACTTGATACTTGAACCTCAGAGCCTAGACTTGATACTTGAACACTAGAGTCAGGACATGATATTTGAATACCAGAGTCAGGTCTTGATACTGGAAACCTGGAGCCTTGACCTGATACTTGAACACCAGAGTCAGGAATTGATACTTGAGCACCAGAGACTGGACTTGATACTGGAACCTCGGAGCCTGTACTTGATACTTGAACCTCAGAGCCATGACTTGATACTTGAACACCAGAGTCAGGAATTGATACTGAACCTCGGAGGCTGTACTTGATACTTGAGCCTTGGAGACAGGACTTGATACTTGAATACCAGAGCCTGGACTTGATACTTGAACCTCAGAGCCTAGACTTGATACTTGAACACCAGAGTCTGGACTTGATACTTGAACACCAGAGCTTGGACTTGATATTTGAATACCAGAGCTAGGACTTGATACTTGAACACCAGAGCCTGGACTTTACACTGGAACCCCGGAGCCTGGACTTGATACTTGAAAACCAGAGTCAGGACTTGATACTGGAACCCCGGAGTCGGGATTTGATACTTGAACACAAGAGTCAGGACTTGATACTTGAACACCAGAGTCACGAATTGATACTTGAACCTCGGAGCCTGAACTTGATACTTGAAACTTCGAGCCAGGACTTGATAGTTGAACACCAGAGCCTGAACTTGATACTGGAATACCAGAGTCAGGAATTGATACTGAACCTCGGAGCCTGGACTTGATACTTGAACCTCAGAGCCATGACTTGATACTTGAACACCAGAGTCAGGAATTGATACTGAACCTCGGAGGCTGTACTTGATACTTGAGCCTTGGAGACAGGACTTGATACTTGAATACCAGAGCCTGGACTTGATACTTGAACCTCAGAGCCTAAACTTGATACTTGAACACTAGAGTCAGGACATGATATTTGAACACCAGAGTCAGGTCTTGATACTGGAAACCTGGAGCCTTGACCTGATACTTGAACACCAGAGTCAGGAATTGATCCTTGAGCACCAGAGACTGGGCTTGACACTGGAACCTCGGAGCCTGGACTTGATACTTGAACACTAGAGTCTGGACCTGATACTTGAACCTCAGAGCCAGGACTTCATACTTGAACACCAGAGTCAGGAACTGATACTTGAACCTCGGAGCCTGTACTTGATACTTGAGCCTTGGAGTGAGGACTTGATACTTGAACACCAGAGTCAGGAATTGATGTTTGAACCTCGGAGCCTGTAGCTGATACTTGAACCTTGGAGCCAGGACTTGATACTTGAACACCAGTGCCTGGACTTGATACATGAACACCAGAACCTGGACTTGTTACTTGAACCTCGGAGTCAGGAGTTGAAACTGGAATACCAGAGCCAGGACTTGATACTTGAATACCAGATCCTGGACTTGATACTTGAACACCAGAGTCAGGACTTGATACTGGAACCCCGGAGTCGGGATTTGATACTTGAACACAAGAGTCAGGACTTGATACTTGAATCTCGGAGCTTGAACTTGATACTTGAAACTTCGAGCCAGGACTTGATACTTGAACACCAGAGTCACGAATTGATACTTGAACCTCGGAGCCTGAACTTGATACTTGAAACTTCGAGCCAGGACTTGATAGTTGAACACCAGAGCCTGACCTTGATACTTGAACACCAGAGTCAGGAATTGATACTGAACCTCGGAGCCTGGACTTGATACTTGAACCTCAGAGCCATGACTTGATACTTGAACACCAGAGTCAGGAATTGATACTGAACCTCGGAGGCTGTACTTGATACTTGAGCCTTGGAGACAGGACTTGATACTTGAATACCAGAGCCTGGACTTGATACTTGAACCTCAGAGCCTAGACTTGATACTTGAACACTAGAGTCAGGACATGATATTTGAACACCAGAGTCAGGTCTTGATACTGGAAACCTGGAGCCTTGACCTGATACTTGAACACCAGAGTCAGGAATTGATACTTGAGCACCAGAGACTGGACTTGATACTGGAACCTCGGAGCCTGGACTTGATACTTGAACCTCAGAGCCAGGTCTTGATACTTGAACACCAGAGACAGGAATTGATACTTGAACCTCGGAGCCTGTACTTGATACTTGAGCCTTGGAGCCAGGACTTGATACTTGAGCACAAGTGTCAGGCATTGATATTTGAACCTCGGAGGCTGTACTTGATACTTGAACCTTGGAGCCAGGACTTGATACTTGAACACAAGAGCCTGGACTTGATACTGGAATACCAGAGCCAGGACTTGATACTTGAATACCAGAGCCTGGATTTACAATGGAACCCCGGAGCTTGGTCTTGATACTTGAACGCCAGAGCCTGGACTTGATACAAGAACACCAGAGACTGGACTTGATACTTGAACCTCGGAGTCAAGAAATGAAACTGGAATGCCAGATCCAGGACTTGATACTTGAACACAAGAGCCAGGACTTGATACTTGAACACTAGAGTCTGGACTTGATACTTGAATACCAGAGCCTGGACTTGATACTGAAACCCTGGAGCCTTGACCTGATACTTGAATACCAGAATCAGGAATTGATACTTGAGCACCAGAGACTGGACGTGATACTTGAACACTAGAGTCTGGACTTGATACTTGAACACCAGAGCTTGGACTTGATATTTGAATACCAGAGCCAGGACTTGATACTTGAACACCAGAGCCTGAACTTGATACTTGAACACCAGAGTCAGGACATGATATTTGAACACCAGAGTCAGGTCTTGATACTGGAAACCTGGAGCCTGGTCTTGATACTTGAACACTAGAGTCTGGTCTTGATACTTGAACACTAGAGTCTGGACTTGATACTTGAATACCAGAGCCTGGACTTGATACTGAAACCCTGGAGCCTTGACCTGATACTTGAATACCAGAGTCAGGAATTGATCCTTGAGCACCAGAGACTGGGCTTGACACTGGAACCTCGGAGCCTGGACTTGATACTTGAACACTAGAGTCTGGACCTGATACTTGAATACCAGAGCCTGGACTTCATACTTGAACACTAGAGTCAGGACATGATATTTGAACACCAGTGTAGGGACTTGATACTGGAAACCTGGAGCCTGGACTTGATATTTGAACAACAGAGTCAGGACTTGATACTTCAACACTAGAGACTGGACTTTACACTGTAACCCCGGAGACTGGACTTGATATTGGAACGACAGAGCCTGGACTTGGTACTGGAACCCCGGAGCCTTGACCTGATTCTTGAATACCAGAATCAGGAATTGATACTTGAGCACCAGAGACTGGACGTGATACTTGAACACTAGAGTCTGGACTTGATACTTGAACACCAGAGCTTGGACTTGATATTTGAATACCAGAGTCAGGACTTGATACTGGAAACCTGGAGCCTTGACCTGATACTTGAACACCAGAGTCAGGAATTGATACTTGAACACCAGAGACAGGAATTGATACTTGAACCTCGGAGCCTGTACTTGATACTTGAGTCTTGGAGCCAGGACTTGATACTTGAGCACAAGTGTCAGGCATTGATATTTGAACCTCGGAGCCTGTACTTGATACTTGAACCTTGGAGCCAGGACTTGATACTTGAACACAAGAGCCTGGACTTGATACTGGAATACCAGAGCCAGGACTTGATACTTGAATACCAGAGCCTGGATTTACAATGGAACCCCGGAGCTTGGTCTTGATACTTGAACGCCAGAGCCTGGACTTGATACATGAACACGAGAACCTGGACTTGATACAAGAACACCAGAGACTGGACTTGATACTTGAACCTCGGAGTCAAGACATGAAACTGGAATGCCAGATCCAGGACTTGATACTTGAACACAAGAGCCAGGACTTGATACTTGAATACCAGAGCCTGGACTTGATACTGTAACCCTGGAGCCTTGACCTGATACTTGAATACCAGAGTCAGGAATTGATCCTTGAGCACCAGAGACTGGGCTTGACACTGGAACCTCGGAGCCTGGACTTGATACTTGAACACTAGAGTCTGGACTTGATACTTGAATACCAGAGCCTGGACTTGATACTGAAGCCCTGGAGCCTTGACCTGATACTTGAATACCAGAATCAGGAATTGATACTTGAACACAAGAGCCAGGACTTGATACTTGAATACCAGAGCCTGGACTTGATACTGTAACCCTGGAGCCTTGACCTGATACTTGAATACCAGAGTCAGGAATTGATCCTTGAGCACCAGAGACTGGGCTTGACACTGGAACCTCGGAGCCTGGACGTGATACTTGAACACTAGAGTCTGGACTTGATACTTGAACACCAGAGCTTGGACTTGATATTTGAATACCAGAGCCAGGACTTGATACTTGAACACCAGAGCCTGAACTTGATACTTGAACACCAGAGTCAGGACATGATATTTGAACACCAGAGTCAGGTCTTGATACTGGAAACCTGGAGCCTGGTCTTGATACTTGAACACTAGAGTCTGGACTTGATACTTGAATACCAGAGCCTGGACTTGATACTGAAACCCTGGAGCCTTGACCTGATACTTGAATACCAGAGTCAGGAATTGATCCTTGAGCACCAGAGACTGGGCTTGACACTGGAACCTCGGAGCCTGGACTTGATACTTGAACACTAGAGTCTGGACCTGATACTTGAATACCAGAGCCTGGACTTCATACTTGAACACTAGAGTCAGGACATGATATTTGAACACCAGTGTAGGGACTTGATACTGGAAACCTGGAGCCTGGACTTGATATTTGAACAACAGAGTCAGGACTTGATACTTCAACACTAGAGACTGGACTTTACACTGTAACCCCGGAGACTGGACTTGATATTGGAACGACAGAGCCTGGACTTGGTACTGGAACCCCGGAGCCTTGACCTGATTCTTGAATACCAGAATCAGGAATTGATACTTGAGCACCAGAGACTGGACGTGATACTTGAACACTAGAGTCTGGACTTGATACTTGAACACCAGAGCTTGGACTTGATATTTGAATACCAGAGTCAGGACTTGATACTGGAAACCTGGAGCCTTGACCTGATACTTGAACACCAGAGTCAGGAATTGATACTTGAACACCAGAGACAGGAATTGATACTTGAACCTCGGAGCCTGTACTTGATACTTGAACCTTGGAGCCAGGACTTGATACTTGAACACAAGAGCCTGGACTTGATACTGGAATACCAGAGCCAGGACTTGATACTTGAATACCAGAGCCTGGATTTACAATGGAACCCCGGAGCTTGGTCTTGATACTTGAACGCCAGAGCCTGGACTTGATACTTGAATACCAGAGCCTGGACTTGATACTGTAACCCTGGAGCCTTGACCTGATACTTGAATACCAGAGTCAGGAATTGATCCTTGAGCACCAGAGACTGGGCTTGACACTGGAACCTCGGAGCCTGGACTTGATACTTGAACACTAGAGTCTGGACCTGATACTTGAACCTCAGAGCCAGGACTTCATACTTGAACACCAGAGTCAGGAACTGATACTTGAACCTCGGAGCCTGTACTTGATACTTGAGCCTTGGAGTGAGGACTTGATACTTGAACACCAGAGTCAGGAATTGATGTTTGAACCTCGGAGCCTGTAGCTGATACTTGAACCTTGGAGCCAGGACTTGATACTTGAACACCAGTGCCTGGACTTGATACATGAACACCAGAACCTGGACTTGTTACTTGAACCTCGGAGTCAGGAGTTGAAACTGGAATACCAGAGCCTGGACTTGATACTTGAACCTCAGAGCCTAGACTTGATACTTGAACACTAGAGTCAGGACATGATATTTGAATACCAGAGTCAGGTCTTGATACTGGAAACCTGGAGCCTTGACCTGATACTTGAACACCAGAGTCAGGAATTGATACTTGAGCACCAGAGACTGGACTTGATACTGGAACCTCGGAGCCTGTACTTGATACTTGAACCTCAGAGCCATGACTTGATACTTGAACACCAGAGTCAGGAATTGATACTGAACCTCGGAGGCTGTACTTGATACTTGAGCCTTGGAGACAGGACTTGATACTTGAATACCAGAGCCTGGACTTGATACTTGAACCTCAGAGCCTAGACTTGATACTTGAACACCAGAGTCTGGACTTGATACTTGAACACCAGAGCTTGGACTTGATATTTGAATACCAGAGCTAGGACTTGATACTTGAACACCAGAGCCTGGACTTTACACTGGAACCCCGGAGCCTGGACTTGATACTTGAAAACCAGAGTCAGGACTTGATACTGGAACCCCGGAGTCGGGATTTGATACTTGAACACAAGAGTCAGGACTTGATACTTGAACACCAGAGTCACGAATTGATACTTGAACCTCGGAGCCTGAACTTGATACTTGAAACTTCGAGCCAGGACTTGATAGTTGAACACCAGAGCCTGAACTTGATACTGGAATACCAGAGTCAGGAATTGATACTGAACCTCGGAGCCTGGACTTGATACTTGAACCTCAGAGCCATGACTTGATACTTGAACACCAGAGTCAGGAATTGATACTGAACCTCGGAGGCTGTACTTGATACTTGAGCCTTGGAGACAGGACTTGATACTTGAATACCAGAGCCTGGACTTGATACTTGAACCTCAGAGCCTAAACTTGATACTTGAACACTAGAGTCAGGACATGATATTTGAACACCAGAGTCAGGTCTTGATACTGGAAACCTGGAGCCTTGACCTGATACTTGAACACCAGAGTCAGGAATTGATCCTTGAGCACCAGAGACTGGGCTTGACACTGGAACCTCGGAGCCTGGACTTGATACTTGAACACTAGAGTCTGGACCTGATACTTGAACCTCAGAGCCAGGACTTCATACTTGAACACCAGAGTCAGGAACTGATACTTGAACCTCGGAGCCTGTACTTGATACTTGAGCCTTGGAGTGAGGACTTGATACTTGAACACCAGAGTCAGGAATTGATGTTTGAACCTCGGAGCCTGTAGCTGATACTTGAACCTTGGAGCCAGGACTTGATACTTGAACACCAGTGCCTGGACTTGATACATGAACACCAGAACCTGGACTTGTTACTTGAACCTCGGAGTCAGGAGTTGAAACTGGAATACCAGAGCCAGGACTTGATACTTGAATACCAGATCCTGGACTTGATACTTGAACACCAGAGTCAGGACTTGATACTGGAACCCCGGAGTCGGGATTTGATACTTGAACACAAGAGTCAGGACTTGATACTTGAATCTCGGAGCTTGAACTTGATACTTGAAACTTCGAGCCAGGACTTGATACTTGAACACCAGAGTCACGAATTGATACTTGAACCTCGGAGCCTGAACTTGATACTTGAAACTTCGAGCCAGGACTTGATAGTTGAACACCAGAGCCTGACCTTGATACTTGAACACCAGAGTCAGGAATTGATACTGAACCTCGGAGCCTGGACTTGATACTTGAACCTCAGAGCCATGACTTGATACTTGAACACCAGAGTCAGGAATTGATACTGAACCTCGGAGGCTGTACTTGATACTTGAGCCTTGGAGACAGGACTTGATACTTGAATACCAGAGCCTGGACTTGATACTTGAACCTCAGAGCCTAGACTTGATACTTGAACACTAGAGTCAGGACATGATATTTGAACACCAGAGTCAGGTCTTGATACTGGAAACCTGGAGCCTTGACCTGATACTTGAACACCAGAGTCAGGAATTGATACTTGAGCACCAGAGACTGGACTTGATACTGGAACCTCGGAGCCTGGACTTGATACTTGAACCTCAGAGCCAGGTCTTGATACTTGAACACCAGAGACAGGAATTGATACTTGAACCTCGGAGCCTGTACTTGATACTTGAGCCTTGGAGCCAGGACTTGATACTTGAGCACAAGTGTCAGGCATTGATATTTGAACCTCGGAGGCTGTACTTGATACTTGAACCTTGGAGCCAGGACTTGATACTTGAACACAAGAGCCTGGACTTGATACTGGAATACCAGAGCCAGGACTTGATACTTGAATACCAGAGCCTGGATTTACAATGGAACCCCGGAGCTTGGTCTTGATACTTGAACGCCAGAGCCTGGACTTGATACAAGAACACCAGAGACTGGACTTGATACTTGAACCTCGGAGTCAAGAAATGAAACTGGAATGCCAGATCCAGGACTTGATACTTGAACACAAGAGCCAGGACTTGATACTTGAACACTAGAGTCTGGACTTGATACTTGAATACCAGAGCCTGGACTTGATACTGAAACCCTGGAGCCTTGACCTGATACTTGAATACCAGAATCAGGAATTGATACTTGAGCACCAGAGACTGGACGTGATACTTGAACACTAGAGTCTGGACTTGATACTTGAACACCAGAGCTTGGACTTGATATTTGAATACCAGAGCCAGGACTTGATACTTGAACACCAGAGCCTGAACTTGATACTTGAACACCAGAGTCAGGACATGATATTTGAACACCAGAGTCAGGTCTTGATACTGGAAACCTGGAGCCTGGTCTTGATACTTGAACACTAGAGTCTGGTCTTGATACTTGAACACTAGAGTCTGGACTTGATACTTGAATACCAGAGCCTGGACTTGATACTGAAACCCTGGAGCCTTGACCTGATACTTGAATACCAGAGTCAGGAATTGATCCTTGAGCACCAGAGACTGGGCTTGACACTGGAACCTCGGAGCCTGGACTTGATACTTGAACACTAGAGTCTGGACCTGATACTTGAATACCAGAGCCTGGACTTCATACTTGAACACTAGAGTCAGGACATGATATTTGAACACCAGTGTAGGGACTTGATACTGGAAACCTGGAGCCTGGACTTGATATTTGAACAACAGAGTCAGGACTTGATACTTCAACACTAGAGACTGGACTTTACACTGTAACCCCGGAGACTGGACATGATATTGGAACGACAGAGCCTGGACTTGGTACTGGAACCCCGGAGCCTTGACCTGATTCTTGAATACCAGAATCAGGAATTGATACTTGAGCACCAGAGACTGGACGTGATACTTGAACACTAGAGTCTGGACTTGATACTTGAACACCAGAGCTTGGACTTGATATTTGAATACCAGAGTCAGGACTTGATACTGGAAACCTGGAGCCTTGACCTGATACTTGAACACCAGAGTCAGGAATTGATACTTGAACACCAGAGACAGGAATTGATACTTGAACCTCGGAGCCTGTACTTGATACTTGAGTCTTGGAGCCAGGACTTGATACTTGAGCACAAGTGTCAGGCATTGATATTTGAACCTCGGAGCCTGTACTTGATACTTGAACCTTGGAGCCAGGACTTGATACTTGAACACAAGAGCCTGGACTTGATACTGGAATACCAGAGCCAGGACTTGATACTTGAATACCAGAGCCTGGATTTACAATGGAACCCCGGAGCTTGGTCTTGATACTTGAACGCCAGAGCCTGGACTTGATACTTGAATACCAGAGCCTGGACTTGATACTGTAACCCTGGAGCCTTGACCTGATACTTGAATACCAGAGTCAGGAATTGATCCTTGAGCACCAGAGACTGGGCTTGACACTGGAACCTCGGAGCCTGGACTTGATACTTGAACACTAGAGTCTGGACCTGATACTTGAACCTCAGAGCCAGGACTTCATACTTGAACACCAGAGTCAGGAACTGATACTTGAACCTCGGAGCCTGTACTTGATACTTGAGCCTTGGAGTGAGGACTTGATACTTGAACACCAGAGTCAGGAATTGATGTTTGAACCTCGGAGCCTGTAGCTGATACTTGAACCTTGGAGCCAGGACTTGATACTTGAACACCAGTGCCTGGACTTGATACATGAACACCAGAACCTGGACTTGTTACTTGAACCTCGGAGTCAGGAGTTGAAACTGGAATACCAGAGCCTGGACTTGATACTTGAACCTCAGAGCCTAGACTTGATACTTGAACACTAGAGTCAGGACATGATATTTGAATACCAGAGTCAGGTCTTGATACTGGAAACCTGGAGCCTTGACCTGATACTTGAACACCAGAGTCAGGAATTGATACTTGAGCACCAGAGACTGGACTTGATACTGGAACCTCGGAGCCTGTACTTGATACTTGAACCTCAGAGCCATGACTTGATACTTGAACACCAGAGTCAGGAATTGATACTGAACCTCGGAGGCTGTACTTGATACTTGAGCCTTGGAGACAGGACTTGATACTTGAATACCAGAGCCTGGACTTGATACTTGAACCTCAGAGCCTAGACTTGATACTTGAACACCAGAGTCTGGACTTGATACTTGAACACCAGAGCTTGGACTTGATATTTGAATACCAGAGCTAGGACTTGATACTTGAACACCAGAGCCTGGACTTTACACTGGAACCCCGGAGCCTGGACTTGATACTTGAAAACCAGAGTCAGGACTTGATACTGGAACCCCGGAGTCGGGATTTGATACTTGAACACAAGAGTCAGGACTTGATACTTGAACACCAGAGTCACGAATTGATACTTGAACCTCGGAGCCTGAACTTGATACTTGAAACTTCGAGCCAGGACTTGATAGTTGAACACCAGAGCCTGAACTTGATACTGGAATACCAGAGTCAGGAATTGATACTGAACCTCGGAGCCTGGACTTGATACTTGAACCTCAGAGCCATGACTTGATACTTGAACACCAGAGTCAGGAATTGATACTGAACCTCGGAGGCTGTACTTGATACTTGAGCCTTGGAGACAGGACTTGATACTTGAATACCAGAGCCTGGACTTGATACTTGAACCTCAGAGCCTAAACTTGATACTTGAACACTAGAGTCAGGACATGATATTTGAACACCAGAGTCAGGTCTTGATACTGGAAACCTGGAGCCTTGACCTGATACTTGAACACCAGAGTCAGGAATTGATCCTTGAGCACCAGAGACTGGGCTTGACACTGGAACCTCGGAGCCTGGACTTGATACTTGAACACTAGAGTCTGGACCTGATACTTGAACCTCAGAGCCAGGACTTCATACTTGAACACCAGAGTCAGGAACTGATACTTGAACCTCGGAGCCTGTACTTGATACTTGAGCCTTGGAGTGAGGACTTGATACTTGAACACCAGAGTCAGGAATTGATGTTTGAACCTCGGAGCCTGTAGCTGATACTTGAACCTTGGAGCCAGGACTTGATACTTGAACACCAGTGCCTGGACTTGATACATGAACACCAGAACCTGGACTTGTTACTTGAACCTCGGAGTCAGGAGTTGAAACTGGAATACCAGAGCCAGGACTTGATACTTGAATACCAGATCCTGGACTTGATACTTGAACACCAGAGTCAGGACTTGATACTGGAACCCCGGAGTCGGGATTTGATACTTGAACACAAGAGTCAGGACTTGATACTTGAATCTCGGAGCTTGAACTTGATACTTGAAACTTCGAGCCAGGACTTGATACTTGAACACCAGAGTCACGAATTGATACTTGAACCTCGGAGCCTGAACTTGATACTTGAAACTTCGAGCCAGGACTTGATAGTTGAACACCAGAGCCTGACCTTGATACTTGAACACCAGAGTCAGGAATTGATACTGAACCTCGGAGCCTGGACTTGATACTTGAACCTCAGAGCCATGACTTGATACTTGAACACCAGAGTCAGGAATTGATACTGAACCTCGGAGGCTGTACTTGATACTTGAGCCTTGGAGACAGGACTTGATACTTGAATACCAGAGCCTGGACTTGATACTTGAACCTCAGAGCCTAGACTTGATACTTGAACACTAGAGTCAGGACATGATATTTGAACACCAGAGTCAGGTCTTGATACTGGAAACCTGGAGCCTTGACCTGATACTTGAACACCAGAGTCAGGAATTGATACTTGAGCACCAGAGACTGGACTTGATACTGGAACCTCGGAGCCTGGACTTGATACTTGAACCTCAGAGCCAGGTCTTGATACTTGAACACCAGAGACAGGAATTGATACTTGAACCTCGGAGCCTGTACTTGATACTTGAGCCTTGGAGCCAGGACTTGATACTTGAGCACAAGTGTCAGGCATTGATATTTGAACCTCGGAGGCTGTACTTGATACTTGAACCTTGGAGCCAGGACTTGATACTTGAACACAAGAGCCTGGACTTGATACTGGAATACCAGAGCCAGGACTTGATACTTGAATACCAGAGCCTGGATTTACAATGGAACCCCGGAGCTTGGTCTTGATACTTGAACGCCAGAGCCTGGACTTGATACAAGAACACCAGAGACTGGACTTGATACTTGAACCTCGGAGTCAAGAAATGAAACTGGAATGCCAGATCCAGGACTTGATACTTGAACACAAGAGCCAGGACTTGATACTTGAACACTAGAGTCTGGACTTGATACTTGAATACCAGAGCCTGGACTTGATACTGAAACCCTGGAGCCTTGACCTGATACTTGAATACCAGAATCAGGAATTGATACTTGAGCACCAGAGACTGGACGTGATACTTGAACACTAGAGTCTGGACTTGATACTTGAACACCAGAGCTTGGACTTGATATTTGAATACCAGAGCCAGGACTTGATACTTGAACACCAGAGCCTGAACTTGATACTTGAACACCAGAGTCAGGACATGATATTTGAACACCAGAGTCAGGTCTTGATACTGGAAACCTGGAGCCTGGTCTTGATACTTGAACACTAGAGTCTGGTCTTGATACTTGAACACTAGAGTCTGGACTTGATACTTGAATACCAGAGCCTGGACTTGATACTGAAACCCTGGAGCCTTGACCTGATACTTGAATACCAGAGTCAGGAATTGATCCTTGAGCACCAGAGACTGGGCTTGACACTGGAACCTCGGAGCCTGGACTTGATACTTGAACACTAGAGTCTGGACCTGATACTTGAATTCCAGAGCCTGGACTTCATACTTGAACACTAGAGTCAGGACATGATATTTGAACACCAGTGTAGGGACTTGATACTGGAAACCTGGAGCCTGGACTTGATATTTGAACAACAGAGTCAGGACTTGATACTTCAACACTAGAGACTGGACTTTACACTGTAACCCCGGAGACTGGACTTGATATTGGAACGACAGAGCCTGGACTTGGTACTGGAACCCCGGAGCCTTGACCTGATTCTTGAATACCAGAATCAGGAATTGATACTTGAGCACCAGAGACTGGACGTGATACTTGAACACTAGAGTCTGGACTTGATACTTGAACACCAGAGCTTGGACTTGATATTTGAATACCAGAGTCAGGACTTGATACTGGAAACCTGGAGCCTTGACCTGATACTTGAACACCAGAGTCAGGAATTGATACTTGAACACCAGAGACAGGAATTGATACTTGAACCTCGGAGCCTGTACTTGATACTTGAGTCTTGGAGCCAGGACTTGATACTTGAGCACAAGTGTCAGGCATTGATATTTGAACCTCGGAGCCTGTACTTGATACTTGAACCTTGGAGCCAGGACTTGATACTTGAACACAAGAGCCTGGACTTGATACTGGAATACCAGAGCCAGGACTTGATACTTGAATACCAGAGCCTGGATTTACAATGGAACCCCGGAGCTTGGTCTTGATACTTGAACGCCAGAGCCTGGACTTGATACATGAACACGAGAACCTGGACTTGATACAAGAACACCAGAGACTGGACTTGATACTTGAACCTCGGAGTCAAGACATGAAACTGGAATGCCAGATCCAGGACTTGATACTTGAACACAAGAGCCAGGACTTGATACTTGAATACCAGAGCCTGGACTTGATACTGTAACCCTGGAGCCTTGACCTGATACTTGAATACCAGAGTCAGGAATTGATCCTTGAGCACCAGAGACTGGGCTTGACACTGGAACCTCGGAGCCTGGACTTGATACTTGAACACTAGAGTCTGGACTTGATACTTGAATACCAGAGCCTGGACTTGATACTGAAGCCCTGGAGCCTTGACCTGATACTTGAATACCAGAATCAGGAATTGATACTTGAACACAAGAGCCAGGACTTGATACTTGAATACCAGAGCCTGGACTTGATACTGTAACCCTGGAGCCTTGACCTGATACTTGAATACCAGAGTCAGGAATTGATCCTTGAGCACCAGAGACTGGGCTTGACACTGGAACCTCGGAGCCTGGACGTGATACTTGAACACTAGAGTCTGGACTTGATACTTGAACACCAGAGCTTGGACTTGATATTTGAATACCAGAGCCAGGACTTGATACTTGAACACCAGAGCCTGAACTTGATACTTGAACACCAGAGTCAGGACATGATATTTGAACACCAGAGTCAGGTCTTGATACTGGAAACCTGGAGCCTGGTCTTGATACTTGAACACTAGAGTCTGGACTTGATACTTGAATACCAGAGCCTGGACTTGATACTGAAACCCTGGAGCCTTGACCTGATACTTGAATACCAGAGTCAGGAATTGATCCTTGAGCACCAGAGACTGGGCTTGACACTGGAACCTCGGAGCCTGGACTTGATACTTGAACACTAGAGTCTGGACCTGATACTTGAATACCAGAGCCTGGACTTCATACTTGAACACTAGAGTCAGGACATGATATTTGAACACCAGTGTAGGGACTTGATACTGGAAACCTGGAGCCTGGACTTGATATTTGAACAACAGAGTCAGGACTTGATACTTCAACACTAGAGACTGGACTTTACACTGTAACCCCGGAGACTGGACTTGATATTGGAACGACAGAGCCTGGACTTGGTACTGGAACCCCGGAGCCTTGACCTGATTCTTGAATACCAGAATCAGGAATTGATACTTGAGCACCAGAGACTGGACGTGATACTTGAACACTAGAGTCTGGACTTGATACTTGAACACCAGAGCTTGGACTTGATATTTGAATACCAGAGTCAGGACTTGATACTGGAAACCTGGAGCCTTGACCTGATACTTGAACACCAGAGTCAGGAATTGATACTTGAACACCAGAGACAGGAATTGATACTTGAACCTCGGAGCCTGTACTTGATACTTGAGTCTTGGAGCCAGGACTTGATACTTGAGCACAAGTGTCAGGCATTGATATTTGAACCTCGGAGCCTGTACTTGATACTTGAACCTTGGAGCCAGGACTTGATACTTGAACACAAGAGCCTGGACTTGATACTGGAATACCAGAGCCAGGACTTGATACTTGAATACCAGAGCCTGGATTTACAATGGAACCCCGGAGCTTGGTCTTGATACTTGAACGCCAGAGCCTGGACTTGATACTTGAATACCAGAGCCTGGACTTGATACTGTAACCCTGGAGCCTTGACCTGATACTTGAATACCAGAGTCAGGAATTGATCCTTGAGCACCAGAGACTGGGCTTGACACTGGAACCTCGGAGCCTGGACTTGATACTTGAACACTAGAGTCTGGACCTGATACTTGAACCTCAGAGCCAGGACTTCATACTTGAACACCAGAGTCAGGAACTGATACTTGAACCTCGGAGCCTGTACTTGATACTTGAGCCTTGGAGTGAGGACTTGATACTTGAACACCAGAGTCAGGAATTGATGTTTGAACCTCGGAGCCTGTAGCTGATACTTGAACCTTGGAGCCAGGACTTGATACTTGAACACCAGTGCCTGGACTTGATACATGAACACCAGAACCTGGACTTGTTACTTGAACCTCGGAGTCAGGAGTTGAAACTGGAATACCAGAGCCTGGACTTGATACTTGAACCTCAGAGCCTAGACTTGATACTTGAACACTAGAGTCAGGACATGATATTTGAATACCAGAGTCAGGTCTTGATACTGGAAACCTGGAGCCTTGACCTGATACTTGAACACCAGAGTCAGGAATTGATACTTGAGCACCAGAGACTGGACTTGATACTGGAACCTCGGAGCCTGTACTTGATACTTGAACCTCAGAGCCATGACTTGATACTTGAACACCAGAGTCAGGAATTGATACTGAACCTCGGAGGCTGTACTTGATACTTGAGCCTTGGAGACAGGACTTGATACTTGAATACCAGAGCCTGGACTTGATACTTGAACCTCAGAGCCTAGACTTGATACTTGAACACCAGAGTCTGGACTTGATACTTGAACACCAGAGCTTGGACTTGATATTTGAATACCAGAGCTAGGACTTGATACTTGAACACCAGAGCCTGGACTTTACACTGGAACCCCGGAGCCTGGACTTGATACTTGAAAACCAGAGTCAGGACTTGATACTGGAACCCCGGAGTCGGGATTTGATACTTGAACACAAGAGTCAGGACTTGATACTTGAACACCAGAGTCACGAATTGATACTTGAACCTCGGAGCCTGAACTTGATACTTGAAACTTCGAGCCAGGACTTGATAGTTGAACACCAGAGCCTGAACTTGATACTGGAATACCAGAGTCAGGAATTGATACTGAACCTCGGAGCCTGGACTTGATACTTGAACCTCAGAGCCATGACTTGATACTTGAACACCAGAGTCAGGAATTGATACTGAACCTCGGAGGCTGTACTTGATACTTGAGCCTTGGAGACAGGACTTGATACTTGAATACCAGAGCCTGGACTTGATACTTGAACCTCAGAGCCTAAACTTGATACTTGAACACTAGAGTCAGGACATGATATTTGAACACCAGAGTCAGGTCTTGATACTGGAAACCTGGAGCCTTGACCTGATACTTGAACACCAGAGTCAGGAATTGATCCTTGAGCACCAGAGACTGGGCTTGACACTGGAACCTCGGAGCCTGGACTTGATACTTGAACACTAGAGTCTGGACCTGATACTTGAACCTCAGAGCCAGGACTTCATACTTGAACACCAGAGTCAGGAACTGATACTTGAACCTCGGAGCCTGTACTTGATACTTGAGCCTTGGAGTGAGGACTTGATACTTGAACACCAGAGTCAGGAATTGATGTTTGAACCTCGGAGCCTGTAGCTGATACTTGAACCTTGGAGCCAGGACTTGATACTTGAACACCAGTGCCTGGACTTGATACATGAACACCAGAACCTGGACTTGTTACTTGAACCTCGGAGTCAGGAGTTGAAACTGGAATACCAGAGCCAGGACTTGATACTTGAATACCAGATCCTGGACTTGATACTTGAACACCAGAGTCAGGACTTGATACTGGAACCCCGGAGTCGGGATTTGATACTTGAACACAAGAGTCAGGACTTGATACTTGAATCTCGGAGCTTGAACTTGATACTTGAAACTTCGAGCCAGGACTTGATACTTGAACACCAGAGTCACGAATTGATACTTGAACCTCGGAGCCTGAACTTGATACTTGAAACTTCGAGCCAGGACTTGATAGTTGAACACCAGAGCCTGACCTTGATACTTGAACACCAGAGTCAGGAATTGATACTGAACCTCGGAGCCTGGACTTGATACTTGAACCTCAGAGCCATGACTTGATACTTGAACACCAGAGTCAGGAATTGATACTGAACCTCGGAGGCTGTACTTGATACTTGAGCCTTGGAGACAGGACTTGATACTTGAATACCAGAGCCTGGACTTGATACTTGAACCTCAGAGCCTAGACTTGATACTTGAACACTAGAGTCAGGACATGATATTTGAACACCAGAGTCAGGTCTTGATACTGGAAACCTGGAGCCTTGACCTGATACTTGAACACCAGAGTCAGGAATTGATACTTGAGCACCAGAGACTGGACTTGATACTGGAACCTCGGAGCCTGGACTTGATACTTGAACCTCAGAGCCAGGTCTTGATACTTGAACACCAGAGACAGGAATTGATACTTGAACCTCGGAGCCTGTACTTGATACTTGAGCCTTGGAGCCAGGACTTGATACTTGAGCACAAGTGTCAGGCATTGATATTTGAACCTCGGAGGCTGTACTTGATACTTGAACCTTGGAGCCAGGACTTGATACTTGAACACAAGAGCCTGGACTTGATACTGGAATACCAGAGCCAGGACTTGATACTTGAATACCAGAGCCTGGATTTACAATGGAACCCCGGAGCTTGGTCTTGATACTTGAACGCCAGAGCCTGGACTTGATACAAGAACACCAGAGACTGGACTTGATACTTGAACCTCGGAGTCAAGAAATGAAACTGGAATGCCAGATCCAGGACTTGATACTTGAACACAAGAGCCAGGACTTGATACTTGAACACTAGAGTCTGGACTTGATACTTGAATACCAGAGCCTGGACTTGATACTGAAACCCTGGAGCCTTGACCTGATACTTGAATACCAGAATCAGGAATTGATACTTGAGCACCAGAGACTGGACGTGATACTTGAACACTAGAGTCTGGACTTGATACTTGAACACCAGAGCTTGGACTTGATATTTGAATACCAGAGCCAGGACTTGATACTTGAACACCAGAGCCTGAACTTGATACTTGAACACCAGAGTCAGGACATGATATTTGAACACCAGAGTCAGGTCTTGATACTGGAAACCTGGAGCCTGGTCTTGATACTTGAACACTAGAGTCTGGTCTTGATACTTGAACACTAGAGTCTGGACTTGATACTTGAATACCAGAGCCTGGACTTGATACTGAAACCCTGGAGCCTTGACCTGATACTTGAATACCAGAGTCAGGAATTGATCCTTGAGCACCAGAGACTGGGCTTGACACTGGAACCTCGGAGCCTGGACTTGATACTTGAACACTAGAGTCTGGACCTGATACTTGAATACCAGAGCCTGGACTTCATACTTGAACACTAGAGTCAGGACATGATATTTGAACACCAGTGTAGGGACTTGATACTGGAAACCTGGAGCCTGGACTTGATATTTGAACAACAGAGTCAGGACTTGATACTTCAACACTAGAGACTGGACTTTACACTGTAACCCCGGAGACTGGACTTGATATTGGAACGACAGAGCCTGGACTTGGTACTGGAACCCCGGAGCCTTGACCTGATTCTTGAATACCAGAATCAGGAATTGATACTTGAGCACCAGAGACTGGACGTGATACTTGAACACTAGAGTCTGGACTTGATACTTGAACACCAGAGCTTGGACTTGATATTTGAATACCAGAGTCAGGACTTGATACTGGAAACCTGGAGCCTTGACCTGATACTTGAACACCAGAGTCAGGAATTGATACTTGAACACCAGAGACAGGAATTGATACTTGAACCTCGGAGCCTGTACTTGATACTTGAGTCTTGGAGCCAGGACTTGATACTTGAGCACAAGTGTCAGGCATTGATATTTGAACCTCGGAGCCTGTACTTGATACTTGAACCTTGGAGCCAGGACTTGATACTTGAACACAAGAGCCTGGACTTGATACTGGAATACCAGAGCCAGGACTTGATACTTGAATACCAGAGCCTGGATTTACAATGGAACCCCGGAGCTTGGTCTTGATACTTGAACGCCAGAGCCTGGACTTGATACATGAACACGAGAACCTGGACTTGATACAAGAACACCAGAGACTGGACTTGATACTTGAACCTCGGAGTCAAGACATGAAACTGGAATGCCAGATCCAGGACTTGATACTTGAACACAAGAGCCAGGACTTGATACTTGAATACCAGAGCCTGGACTTGATACTGTAACCCTGGAGCCTTGACCTGATACTTGAATACCAGAGTCAGGAATTGATCCTTGAGCACCAGAGACTGGGCTTGACACTGGAACCTCGGAGCCTGGACTTGATACTTGAACACTAGAGTCTGGACCTGATACTTGAACCTCAGAGCCAGGACTTCATACTTGAACACCAGAGTCAGGAACTGATACTTGAACCTCGGAGCCTGTACTTGATACTTGAGCCTTGGAGTGAGGACTTGATACTTGAACACCAGAGTCAGGAATTGATGTTTGAACCTCGGAGCCTGTAGCTGATACTTGAACCTTGGAGCCAGGACTTGATACTTGAACACCAGTGCCTGGACTTGATACATGAACACCAGAACCTGGACTTGTTACTTGAACCTCGGAGTCAGGAGTTGAAACTGGAATACCAGAGCCTGGACTTGATACTTGAATAACAGAGCCTGGATTTGATACTTGAACAGCAGAGCTTGGACTTGATATTTGAATACCAGAGCCAGGTCTTGATACTTGAACACCAGAGCCTGGACTTTACACTGTAACCCCGGAGCCTGGACTTGATACTTGAACACCAGAGTCAGGACTTGATACTGGAACCCCGGAGTCGGGATTTGATACTTGAACACAAGAGTCAGGACTTGATACTTGAATCTCGGAGCTTGAACTTGATACTTGAAACTTCGAGCCAGGACTTGATACTTGAACACCAGAGTCACGAATTGATACTTGAACCTCGGAGCCTGAACTTGATACTTGAAACTTCGAGCCAGGACTTGATAGTTGAACACCAGAGCCTGAACTTGATACTTGAACACCAGAGTCAGGAATTGATACTGAACCTCGGAGCCTGGACTTGATACTTGAACCTCAGAGCCATGACTTGATACTTGAACACCAGAGTCAGGAATTGATACTGAACCTCGGAGGCTGTACTTGATACTTGAGCCTTGGAGACAGGACTTGATACTTGAATACCAGAGCCTGGACTTGATACTTGAACCTCAGAGCCTAGACTTCATACTTGAACACTAGAGTCAGGACATGATATTTGAACACCAGAGTCAGGTCTTGATACTGGAAACCTGGAGCCTTGACCTGATACTTGAACACCAGAGTCAGGAATTGATACTTGAGCACCAGAGACTGGACTTGATACTGGAACCTCGGAGCCTGGACTTGATACTTGAACCTCAGAGCCAGGTCTTGATACTTGAACTCCAGAGACAGGAATTGATACTTGAACCTCGGAGCCTGTACTTGATACTTGAACCTCAGAGCCATGACTTGATACTTGAACACCAGAGTCAGGAATTGATACTGAACCTCGGAGGCTGTACTTGATACTTGAGCCTTGGAGACAGGACTTGATACTTGAATACCAGAGCCTGGACTTGATACTTGAACCTCAGAGCCTAGACTTGATACTTGAACACTAGAGTCAGGACATGATATTTGAACACCAGAGTCAGGTCTTGATACTGGAAACCTGGAGCCTTGACCTGATACTTGAACACCAGAGTCAGGAATTGATACTTGAGCACCAGAGACTGGACTTGATACTGGAACCTCGGAGCCTGGACTTGATACATGAACAACAGAACCTGGACTTGATACAAGAACACCAGAGACTGGACTTGATACTTGAACCTCGGAGTCAAGACATGAAACTGGAATGCCAGTTCCAGGACTTGATACTTGAACACAAGAGCCAGGACTTGATACTTGAACACTAGAGTCTGGACTTGATACTTGAACACCAGAGTCAGGACTTGATACTCGACTCCCGGAGCCGGGATTTGATACTTGAACACAAGCGTCAGGACCTTTAACTGGAACACCACAGACTGGACTTGATACTTGAACCTCGGAGGCAGGACTTGTTACTTGAACACCAGAGTCAGAAATTGATACTTGAAACTCGGAGCCTGAACTTGATACTTGAACCTTCGACCCAGGACTTGATACTTGAACACCAGAGCCTGAACTTGATACTTGAACACCAGAGCCAAGACATGATATTTGGACACCAGAGTCAGGTCTTGATACTGGAAACCTGGAGCCTGGTCTTGATACTTGAACACTAGAGTCTGGACTTGATACTTGAATACCAGAGCCTGGACTTCATACTTGAACACTAGAGTCAGGACATGATATTTGAACACCAGTGTAGGGACTTGATACTGGAAACCTGGAGCCTGGACTTGATATTTGAACAACAGAGTCAGGACTTGATACTTCAACACTAGAGACAGGACTTTACACTGTAACCCCGGAGACTGGACTTGATATTGGAACGACAGAGCCTGGACTTGGTACTGGAACCCTGGAGCCTTGACCTGATTCTTGAATACCAGAATCAGGAATTGATACTTGAGCACCAGAGACTGGACGTGATACTTGAACACTAGAGTCTGGACTTGATACTTGAACACCAGAGCTTGGACTTGATATTTGAATACCGGAGCCAGGACTTGATGCTTGAACACCAGAGCCTGGACTTTACACTGGAACCCCGGAGCCTGGACTTGATACTTGAACACCAGAGTCAGGACTTGATACTGGAACCCCGGAGTCGGGATTTGATACTTGAACACAAGAGTCAGGACTTGATACTTGAACACCAGAGTCACGAATTGATACTTGAACCTCGGAGCCTGAACTTGATACTTGAGTCTTGGAGCCAGGACTTGATACTTGAGCACAAGTGTCAGGCATTGATATTTGAACCTCGGAGCCTGTACTTGATACTTGAACCTTGGAGCCAGGACTTGATACTTGAACACAAGAGCCTGGACTTGATACTGGAATATCAGAGCCAGGACTTGATACTTGAATACTAGAGCCTGGATTTACAATGGAACCCCGGAGCTTGGTCTTGATACTTGAACGCCAGAGCCTGGACTTGATAGATGAACACCAGAACCTGGACTTGATACAAGAACACCAGAGACTGGACTTGATACTTGAAACTCGGAGTCAAGACATGAAACTGGAATCCCAGATCCAGGACTTGATACTTGAACACCAGAGCCTGGACTTTATACTTGAACACCAGAGTCAGGACTTGATACTTGAACACCAGAGTCAGGACTTGATACTTGAACACCAGAGCCTAGTCTTGATACTCGAACACCAGAGCCTGGACTTGATACTTGAACACCAGGCCCTGGACTTGATACTTGAACACCAGAGTCAGGACTTGATACTTGAACACCAGAGCCTGGTCTTGATACTCAAACACCAGAGCCTGGACTTGATACTTGAGCCTCGGAGCCTGAACTTGATACTTGAACACTAGAGCCTGGACATGATACTTGACCACCAGGGTCAGTACTTGATACTGGAACCTCTGAGACAGGACTTGATACTCAAACACAGGACATAGAACACTGAGCCGGGAATCCTCCTTAGTCTAAAGTGCTGTTGGTGGATCTGAGGATGGCCAACGCACCTGTGATCCCTGTTTCCATTCAAAGGGTGGAGGATTACAATTACCTGGGGATACGAATTGACAATAAACTGGATTGGTCAATGAACACTGAGGCTTTCTACAAGAAGGGTCAGAGCCATCTCTATTTGCTGAGGAGACTGAGGTCCTTTAACATCTGCTGGGCGATGCTGCGGATATTTTACTAGTCTATGGTAGCCAGTGCTATCAATTTGCTGTTGTGTGCTGGGGCAGCTGGCTGATGCTAGCAGACACCAACAGAATTAACAAACTCATTCGTGAGGCCAGTGATGTTGTGGGGGTGGAACTGGACTCTCTGATTGTGGTGTCTGAAAAGAGGATGCTGTCCAAGTTGCATGCCATCTTGGACAATGTCTCCCATCCACTCCATAATATACTGGTTAGGCACAGGAGTACATTCAGCCAGAGACTCATTCCACTGAGATGCAACACTGAGCATCATAGGAAGTCATTCCTGCCTGTGGCCATCAAACTTTACAACTCCTCCCTCGGAGTGTCAGACACTCTGAGCCAATAGGCTGGTCCTAGACTTATTTCCACTTGGCATCATTTACATTATTTTTTAATTATTTCCGGTTTTATTTTGTTATATTTCTACTCTATTCTTGGTTGGTGCAACTGTAATGAAACCCAATTTCCCTCAGGATCAATAAAGTCTGTCTAGACATAGGATGGAGTCGGGACTCTTCTTGACACAGGGTCAGGACCCTTCTAGGGTACAGGGTCGGGACCCCTTTTGACACAGGGCATGGATATGGAGACCACACAACGATAGACTCTACTATAACTGGGCACAAGTTTTCTCCAAGCAGCGGTGAGCTCTTTACTCACCCCGGCGGATTAACTTTGATGGACCTGCTCTGGCAAGGGAAGGCGGCTCACTGGCACTTGCTTCAAGAGGAGACTTGGCTTGCTCCGACAAGAAACTTAGTTGGCTCTAGCTAGATGACTTTGGCTCACACTAGCCTCGGTGACTTCGTTAACGCTCCATAACTTTCTCGCCCTGAACGGCTGAAGCCAGAGACTTATAAACTGCCGGTTCGGTCGAGAGTAAATTGCCTTTAATCACCAAGTCCCAGGGATATGGGAAAACAGGGAATTAAAGGGAAACAAGGAGTCAAAAGTCCGGATCATAACACAGACAAGGTAAATTTAAAGGGTACCCAAACCGGACCATGACATTACCTCTTGGATTTCCCTACCCATCACCCCCTCTTGTCCCTGGTCTCAGACTGAATTTGAAGTAGTTAATCTAATGGGTGTAAAGGCCTCTGAAACTAAGTGTCCTGGTTACTTTCCCCCTCCCTGAGGCATTGCAATGTTTGAAGATCAGATTCCTGGTCATCAACTTTCAGCTTGAGTTCCTCAAGAAATCAACACTTGCTGTAGATGTGGTCACCAGGTACCACAATGGATCAACCAGCTTCCACATCAGGCAGCTACAAAACATCACCTGATCCTGCACATCTCAAAACGAAGCAAAATACAGGAAGGAGATCGAGAGCTTAGTAACCTGGTGTTATGAGAACATTCTTTTCCTTTTTTTTGTTCAATTTGTTGTAAGTTGGTATCATTTTAGTTAACTATTACATCAAAAAAAGCCTTAACTGTTTTTATTTGCAACTCACAAGAGCCCCCTGAGTTAAAGTATGAGAAGGAGATCGACAGCATAATAATGCCGTGTCATGACAACTAATGTTCCCTCAATGTTAGCAAAATAAAAGAGCTTGCCATTGACCTCAGGAAGACAGTGCACATGCACCTGTCTGCATGAAAAGTTCTGAAATTGAGAGAGTTGAAAGCTTTAAATTCCCAAGAGTGAACATCACCAACAGTCTGTCCTGGTCCAACCATGTAAATGCCACAACAAGGAAAGCTCACCAATACCACTACTTCCTCAGGCAGCTGAAAAAAATTGGCATGTCCTTGGTGACTCTTACCAATATTTATTAGTGTACTGTAAAAACAATCCTATCCGATGTATTATAGCAACTGCTCCAGCCATCACCTCAAAAAACTGCGGTAAGTTGTGTACACAGCTCAGCACATCACTGAATCCAGCCTCCCCTCCGTGGACTCTGTCTATACCTCTTACTGCCTGAGTAAAACAAGCAGCATAATCAAAGACCCAAACACCCCAGTTGTTCTCTCTTCTCCTTTTTCCCATCAGGCAGAAGATACAAAAGCCTGAAATCATGGTGCATCCTCTCAAGGATGCTTCCACCCTGCTGCAATAAGAGCATTGGATTGGATCTCTAGTACAATACAATGGACTCTTGACCTCACAATCTACCTCATTATGACCGGTATTATCTATTCCTGGTAACCTTTACACCTTACTGGCATTATCTTACCTTATACCACCACAGTGCACTGTGTAATAATTTGATCTCTGTGACAAAGACAAGTTGCGCTGTACCTCGGTAATCAACCAATTCCAATTCCAGTATGTACAATACTTTGAACAGTCATGGCATAGACCAATACAGGAGAATCTGGTTGAGAGGGATAATAAATCAGCTATGATCAGATGACGGAGAAGACTCGTTGGGCCAAATGACCTAATTCTGCTCCCATGACGTATGGTCTTACAGCTCATACCCATAACTTTTCAAAAATATTTCCTGATTAACACCAATTAAGCAATTTATCAGGAGTGTAGGATTAGCATTTGCACCTCAAATACACTGCAGAAATATAATTTTTAATGCTGTGACAATCAAAATGAGTGAGAAGAATCATCTAGCTATCTCTATATTGACAAAATATAGCATGTATATTATTCCAAATGTAAGTGTGGTAATAAACATAAAGAATTTATTCAGTTAAATCAAGGTCACTTGTCAGAAGTTATCATGTTCTTCTTCTTCAACTTCTGTAGTTGATACTTCATTTACTTTGCTTTTGTAATAGCTTGTAAAAGTTTATAAATCATTCTATAATTAAATGTTAAGATCTTAGTTAATATTGTTACTTTTCTCTTTGAGTAAAGAAGTATTGACATTATTTGTCACAAAAGATTCAACATTGTAATTTAAGTACATAATCTTTTCCAGGGAATGCTTCCAGGTAAGCATTCGGGAATACTTGATTTCCCAATTGAACCACAAAAACAGGCATTATACATTGCTTCTGAGTGATCATTTTGTAATTAAATGTTAAGTTGTTTATTTGCAAAGGTTACACATTATGTTAAACAATCTAGAGTTGAGACATCCATTAAATGCGTGAATAAAGCCACCACAAATCCCAGAATTTGTTAATTTAATGAATATAATAAAGCTGACAACAGAAATGGAGGTGTAAAGATATTTTTACACAGGCTTGATTTCAGCACATTAAGGGACACAATACCAATGTATCAGTGATTACTCATTTGAAATTATCTCTAGAACTTCTTGTAAAAAAGCATTTGACTTAATTTGAAATTTTTGTTCTGAACTTTAACATAAGTATTATCCATTTATTTTCCTGCACATTGACATTTTACGACAGTTTAATATTTTGTTTATATGTGTGCGTGTGGCATCCATTAGTCTCGTGAGACCATGGATCTGTGTCCTCTCCAGGACGCAGGCCTGGGCAAGGATTTATGGAAGACCAGCAGTTGCCCATGCAGCCAGTCTCTCCTTTCCACGCCACTGATGTTGTCCATGAGAAGGACAAGGGCTGATACAGCTTGGCACCAGTGACGTCGCAGGAGTTTCCGGAACAAAGTTGAAGGCAACGTCAGACTGCCTTAGGGACTACAGCTCCGGATTTGTCCTCAGGGTTTACTCCCAAAACCTTTCTCATGAGTGGGTATGGCCGCAAGGTAGCGGAGGCTTGAAATCAGAGATTTCCCTCTCTTAGATGGACTGCCTTCCTAGGCTGACGAGCTCCATCTACCCAAAGCACTGGTTTTAAGGCACCAGGACCCGCCTTTGCCCCTTCTCCTGTCAGTAGAAACAGTTCTGCCAGGCTCAGAGGCTAAGCCACATGAGAAGGGCAGGAGTTGGACTTGGTTGTCAGAGGCTATTTGAGGCGCATGTTGTGAGGAGCACTTTTAGGTGGTGGGAGCTTGTCCCCACTACTACTCCTCGGCTTGACGACCTTGGAACCTTTGTTTATATAATGCAGTTGAAACCTGCAAATTGTTACAACTTAATTAGTCATGCAGCAACACCGTATGGACGCTGATACAGGCCTCTTAAACCAACGAGCCTATGGTGACCACAGCACCCGCCTGTCTAGTCCAAAATGGAGGCCCATGTCCCTCCCAGCCCATCCCCTCCCCTCCCCTCCATGTACCTATCCAAGTGTTTCTATTGTACCTGCCTCAACCACTTCCTCTGGCAACTCACTCCATATACTTACCAAAAAATAGTTGCTTCCCCTCTCACCCTAAATCTGTGTCCCCTAGCTTTGGACTGCCCTACCCCAGGGAAAGGCCCTCATGATTCTGTAAGTCACTCCTCATTCTCCTACACCCCAAGGAATAAAGGCCTAGCTTAGCCAGCCTCTGCATGTAAATCAGTCCTGGCAACATCCTTGTAAATCTTTTCTACACTTCCCGTTGTAACCACATCTTTCCTATAACAGGGTGACCAAAACCTGCCAATGATTTATACTACTGCAACTTAAGGTCCTAACTTCTGCCATGTGCAGAAGTTCGCTGATGACGCGGCCATAATGGGGTGTGTCAGGAATGGTCAGGAGGAAGAGTATAGGAAACTGATACAGGACTTTGGGATATGGTGCAACTCAAACTACCTGCGTCTCAATATCACCAAGACCAAGGAGATGGTGGTGGACTTTAGGAGATCTAGGCCTCATATGGAGCCAGTGATCATTAATGGAGAATGTGTGGAGCAGGTTAAGACCTACAAGTATCTGGGAGTGCAGTTAGACGAGAAGCTAGACTGGACTGCCAACACAGATGCCCTGTGCAGGAAAGCACAGAGTCGACTGTACTTCCTCAGAAGGCTGGCGTCATTCAATGTTTGTAGTGAGATGCTGAAGATGTTCTATTGGTCAGTTGTGGAGAACGCCCTCTTCTTTGTGGTGGCGTGCTGGGGAGGCAGCATTAAGAAGAGGGACACCTCACATCTTAATAAGCTGGTAAGGAAGGCGGGCTCTGTCGTGGGCACAGAACTGGAGAGTATGACGTTGGTGGCAGAGCGGAGGGCGCTGAGTAGGCTACGGTCAATCGTGGAAGACCCTGAACATCCTCTGCACAGCACCATCCAGAGACAGAGAAGCAGCTTCAGCGGCAGGTTGCTGTCAATGCAATGCTCCTCAGACAGGATGAAGAGATCATTACTCCCCAACGCCATTCAGCTCTACAATTCAACCACCAGGGGCAAGATATGTTAAAGTGCCGGGGTTAGGACTGAGCTTAAGTTACCACTCAATGCACTTTAGTAAACTATTTAAGAGCTTTTTAAAAGCTATTTATTAATGCTTTTTGGGAGGGTGATTTTAGATGCATATCATATTTATACTGAGTTAAATACTGTATGTAATTAGTTTTGCTACAATAAGTGTATGGGACACTGGAAAAAATGTTGAATTTCCCCTTGGGGATGAATAAAGTATCTATCTATCTATCTATCTAATTGTTATACTCAGTGCTCTGACCAGCAAAGGCCAGTGAGCTAAGCACTTTTTCCACAACCTTGTCTACCTGTGGAACCACTTTCAAGGAATTCTGCACCTGCACTCCTGGTTCTCCCTGTTCCATTATTCTCCCTCATGTCTTACCATTTGCAGAACAAGTCCTATGCTGGTTTGACTTTCCAGAATGCATCATCTCACACTTACCTGTATTGAAATCCATTTGCCTAAATTTGAAAATGTGTGGGGAATAATATTACTTCTCCTTCCCTCCCTCCCTCCCAGACTCTTAATTATAAATTAATAATAAATCACTGTTTTCAGTTTCAGTTTTCAGTTTCTGAACACCAGTAGTAAATAGAAACTGAGTAATGATGACGCAATAGCCAAGACACCCAGTATTGCTACTCAGTATGGTTTTCCATTTGATACATTGACTTCAACAATGTGTGGTATTTATTATCTGCATTGCTAATGACTGATAATGTGAAGAGATTTGATGTTCAGTGCTATTTTACTCAGTTACACTGAACATCACAGATGGATCATAGAAGTCTGCAAACAATTTGACCATAGATCTTGTTGACATTTTCACATTAAATATTTTCAAAGTTTTTGAACCAACGTAAGTTTTTATTTTCATTTGATCTGGAGCTCAGCTGAATAAGAAATGGAAGAAGTTGGCAGCCATCACATAAACCAAACACAACCCTGGCTGTTCATGCGGTTTCTTTATTATCAAAGGCAATCTGGTTTGTACTTAACCAGGTGGAAGCTTGGTCTGCAAAGTCCCAAAGGAATAAGCGGGATAGAACACTGTCAATATGAAACTCAGACAAGGCAAAAAATGTTGAATCAGCTGTGAATTGGCTAACCACAATTTTTTTAAAGATAACTTGCTGAGAGTAAAAAAATTGGAAAATTTGATGTATTCTTATGTAAGCATTTTTCAAATTTCTCACATCATTGAATCTAAACTCAATAATTTTAATGTGAAGTTATATTTGATAATATGCATGGCTAGTTTTTCATAAGTAATAGATCTGAGTCTAATCAAGTCACAGGTCTTTGCATTTCTAATTCTGACCGTGTATCATTTGAATTTGTGATGTGTCAGTTTAATGGTTAATTCAGGCAATCGAATAATTCGAATTATTTCGTAAAGGTAATTTGAATTAACAAAATTAAAACATTCTATTATAAAGGATTTGATTCTTTTGGATTTAAAAATTACAATGACTAATTACAATTAGGAGAAAAGTTACATTAATGACTACATTCCGAGGGTAACTAATTTCAAGCACTAGAAAACATGAGACTGGGTCATGTTGGACAATATCCACTGCCCTGGATCAACACTCACAGTTCGCACACACACTCCCCTGACTGCGGTGAACGCTGAGGCTTTTTGTCTCTAGTCCTTCATAGTTCTGACCCCAGTGGTGACTGGGATTTGGATGGAGTTGCACATAGGCCTTGCCTGTGGAATGCCCTGAAAGCTTTAACAGAAGGCAAGTTTACTATTGGACTTAACAGTACTTAAATGACAGTTAATATTTTTAAAAATTGAAGTAAACATTCCAAATAAATTCATGCAAAAATGAAAAAAAAACTTACCTACAATAACTAAAAACTTAAACTAAAGCAAGATGATGTAAGAAACATTCTTCCCCTGACTTCTTAACCAACAGCACAAAGACATGGGATTCTACAGATGCCTGAAATCCAGAGCAAAATACACAAAATACGTACTAGGAAATTTAGCTAATCAGGCAACGTCTATGCAGGGGAATAAATAGTTGATGTTTTGAGCAGGCTGAGACCCTGCAACAGGACTGGAAAAGAAGGGGGAGGGCATAGAGGACAGGGATACAAGCTGCCAAGTGATATGCGAGACCAGGTGAATGGGGAAGATTAATGGGTGTGGAGGGAGGGGATGAAGTCAGACATCGACAGGTAATAGAAGGAAGAGGTAAAGATTGACGAAGAAGGAGTTTAATAGGAAAAGAGAGGGAAGAAAGGGATAGGGAGGAAACCAGGGGGAGATAATGGGCAGGTGAGGAGAAGAGAAGTTAGAGAAATTAATGTTCATATTGGAGGCTACCCAGATGCAATATGAGGTGTTGCTACTCTAACCTGAGGGTGGCTTCATTGTGGCAATAAAGGAGGACAGGCATGTGAGAATGGAATTGAAATGGGCAGCCACCTGGAGACTCTGCCTTTTGTGGTGGACAGAGTGAAGGTGCTCGATGAAGTGGCCCCCAATCTGCATCAGGTCTCACCAGATATAGCAGATGACCCTGACATCTCCAAAGAAGTGAAAGGGCCAGAACCAGCTTATTGCAAAAGAAGCCCTCTAGTTAAAATCATGGTTAATGAATCATGCAGCACAGAAGGCAGTTTAAATGGACTCTCCAATTATCATTCTACCCACCTGTCCTTTTCTCATTTGCCTTTTTTAGGTACAAATACTTTTGTAATAATTTAACTAGAGTGATCAACTGAACTGGGATCTTTCTTTTAAATCAATTTGTAGGAGGCTTGTCAGTACTACCAGGGCTACCTACCTCTGTTGCCCCTCCTCTTTCTTTATTCCATTGTCTACTATCCTCTCCTATCAGATTCCTTCTTCTTCAGCCCTTTCTCCCTTCCACCTATCAAAACCATAGAACCATAGAACACTACAGCATAGTACAGGCCCTTCAGCCCTCCATGTTGTGCCGACCCATATAATCCTTAAGAAAAGTACTAAACCCACACTACCCCATAACCCTCCATTTTTCTTTCATCCACGTGCCTGTCCAAGAGGCTCTTAAATACCCCTAATGTTTTAGCCTCCACCACCATCCCTGGCAAGTCATTCCAGGCACTCACAACCCTCTGTGTAAAAAACTTACCCCTGATGTCTCCCCTAAACTTCCCTCCCTTAATTTTGTACATATGCCCTTTGGTGTTTGCTATTGGTGCCCTGGGAAACAGGTACTGACTATCCACCCTATCAATGCCTCTCATAATCTTGTAGACCTCTATCAAGTCCCCTCTCATTCTTCTAGACTCCAAAGAGAAAAGTCCTAGCTCTGCTAACCTTGCTTCATATGACTTGTTCTCCAATCCCGGCAACATCTTAGTCCTAGCTTCTCACATCATTCCATTTCACCTCCCCTCCCCCTACCTACCTACCTATCATCTATAACCTGGACTGACTGACTTTCTTTCAGCTTGTGTTCCTCTCCCTCCCCCTCCCTACCTTTTCATTTTGGATTTTGCCCATTTCTTTTCTAGTCTTGATGAAAGATCTCAGCCTGAAACGTTGGCTGTTCATTTTCCTCCATAGATTCTACCTGACCTGCTAAATTCATCCAGCATATTGTGTGTGTTGCTCTGCATTTCCAGCATCTGCATAATCTCTTGTGTGCCTGATGGACTTAGAGCCTGGATCAGTGTATGGGAGTAGGAAGATATGGCCATTTCAGGGAACTGGTTGCATGAGAAACCAGGTTTCTGAGGTAGTGTTCATGAGTCCATGGACCATTTGGAAATATGATGGCAAAAGAAACTGTTCCTAAAATGTTTTGTGTGAGTCTTCAGGCTCCTGTACCTCCTCCCTGATGGCAGTAATGAGAAGGGGACATGTCCTGGGTGGTGAGGACTTCATTGATGTTGCCTTCTTGAGGCACCAGCTTTCAAAAATGTGCTTGATGGCAGGGAGATTTCTGTCTACAATGGAGCTGGCTCAGTATCAAGTCTTGTGCCTTGGTTCAAGAAGGAAAGTAAGGATAGGATTTGTGTGTATTTGGAAAGGCATGACCTGCTTTGGAACAGTCAGTATGGCTTTGTGTGGGACAGATCTTGCCTTGCAAATTTGGAGATGACAAATGAGCCTGATGGGAGTAAGGCAGTGGATGCTGATTACATGGACTTTAGGCAGGCGTTTGGAAAGATCCATAACAGTAGATTGGTTCAGAAGATAAAAATCTATGGAAATCTGGGTGAATTGTAAATCTAGTTTCAGAACTTGCTTGCCCATAGAAAACGGAGAGTAGAGATGTTGTTCTGCCTGGCAGTCTGTGAGCAGTGGAATTCCACAAGGATCAGTGTTGTTTGATATTTTTGAATGAAAATGTAGATCGGTGGTTAAGTATACTGTAGACAGTACAAAGAACTAACAAAGAATACAGCAAGATATAGATCAGTTACAGATAAAAGTAGGGAAGTGGGAGATGGAGTTTAATTTGGGCAAATATGAGGTGTTGAGGTCATATGAGGTCAAATGAAAGGAGAACGTATACAGTTAAAGTTAAACTCCTTCACAGCATTGAGGTACAGAGGGATCTTGGGTTCCAGGTCTAGAGTTCACTGAAAATGACTGCGGTGAACTACATATACCTGTCTGGACACCCCTCCCCCCTGCTGACTGCTCCTGTGGCTCCTCCCACAGACCCCTGTATAAAGGCAGTTGGAGGCAATGCTCCCCGCCCCCCACTCAGTCTCCAGGATGTTGTGTGGTGGTCTCGTGCTGCTGATAGTGCTCGCTCCCTTCCAGCTAATAAAAGCCTATCTCTCACCTACCGTCTCCGAGAGTTATTGATGGTGCATCAATGGCTATGCAAAGTAAGTTTGAAGTGCGTTTATTATCAAAGAATGTATACTATATACAACCTTGAGATTTGTCTCCTTACAGGCAGCCACAAAACAAAGAAACTCATAGAGCACATTAAAAAAGACAATCAAACACAAAATATACAGAAAAAATCATTCAAACAATAAAAGTAAGCAAATAAGATTCAGAACTGAAGTTCACAAAAGTGAATCCACTGCCACGAAGCCAGCCACTGCCAATCCGGGAGTCCATTAGTTGCAGGCCACAGCCTCAGTTCAGCATAAAGGCAAATAAACCTCATGGAGCAGCGAGCTAAACAAAGGACAACCCCTAACCTCTGGTCCCGACACCCTGAGCTTTGCAATCAGCCCGGAGCCTAAATTGGCCAAACCTTGGGTCATTGCTCACACTTGGATTCAGGTCTTGCTGCTTAGATACACTCTGGGCCTAGGATCCGCCACATCAATTTGGTCCATACTGGACCATTCCAATCTGGCCCAGTGCTCAAATCAGCCAAACAGTGACTCTCGTGCCCAGGTTCCGCCACCTCGACTCTACCTCACCTCAGATCTGCCGCTTCAAATTGCCTCCAAGTTTACTCTGGCAATGGCCAGTCATTGCCCATTCTTGGGATCGGGGTCCATTGCCTCAATTCGGCCCATACACACTACACCACAACAGTCCCGCGCCATAAGACATCAGTTCACACCAGAAAAATACCAGGCGGTTCAAAAACTCAACTCCAAAAGGGAAGTTATTGGCTACTAAGAAAATGTGAGTAATAAAGTAATAAGTAGTTGTGTTTGCTGCCAGAAAGCCCCATCTTAAGCTGAAAGGAGGATAAGTTGGTAAAGGAACTGTACGGCATGCTTGCCTTCATTAGTGGATGGGTTGAGTATCAGAATAAGGAAATCATGTTGCAGCTCCGCAAAACTTTAGTCAAATCACACTTGAACTATTACCTGCAGTTCGGGTTGTCCCATTATAGGAATGTTGTACAGAATGCAGGGAGCATGCAGAAGAGGAGATTCAATGATTAGGGGAATGGACAGGAGGTTCTGCGGACGAGAACGAGGTTCCCGGAAGCTATGTGACTTCCCAGATGCCAGGGTCAGGGTCATCTCAGATCAGGGCCACAGCATTCTTAAGTGGAAGGGCGAATAGCCAGAAGTCGTGGGGCACAGGACCTCCAAGGTTGTGATCTCAGGATTACTACCTGTTCCACATACTAGTGAGGCTAGACACAGGAAGGTAATACAGTTAATATCTGACTAAGGAGATGGTGCAGGTGTGAATACTTAATATATTTGGATCATTGGACACTCTTCCACGGAAGGTGGGACCTGTACAGTCAGGACAGTTTGCACCTGAACTGGATGGGGACTAGTGCCCATGTGGGAAGGTTTGCTGGTGCTCTACGGGTGGGGGAGGGTGAGTCACAGGGGGTTAGGAACCAGAGTGCCAGAGCAGATAATGGAGTGGTTGTGAGAAAAAAGTTTTGTTATACCTACATACAAAGTCAGGAATCAACTTTGTATGGTGGGAATAATGTTCTGAGTGCCACATACTTCAATGCAAGAAGTATTACAGAAAATGCGGATGAACTCAGGGCATGGATGAACACACAGAATTATGACATTGGAGCCATTAGTGAGACTTGGTTGCAGGAAGGGCAGGATCGGCAGAATAACTTTCTGGCATTCCATTGTTTTAGTCGTGTTAGAGCAGGATGGATTAAAGGGGGAGGGGTGGTATTACTAGTCAGGAAAAATGCCCAGACAAGACAGGCAGGAGGGCTCGTCTACTGAGGCTATTCGTGTGGAATTGAGGATTACAGAAGGGATGACCACATTAAAAGGTCATGAACCAATTGTCAGCGGAACTTAGAGGAGCAAATTTGTAGAGATTGGAAACATCTGCAAGAAACCTTTGTGATAGTACACATATTGACTGAGTCTCCCAAAAAGGCTGGATGGGTTAGTTTGTTAAATGTGTTCAGCAAAGATTCCTTAATCAGTATATAGAGGTCATAGAGTCATAGAGCACAAAAACACTGAAACAGACCCTTTGGCCCATCGAGTTTGTGCTGAGCTATTAATCTGTCCCTAGTTCCATCAGCACCTGCACCTGGACAATAGATCTCCAAATCTTCCTATCTACCTACCTATCCCAATTTATCTTAACTGTTGGAATCAAACCCACATTTACAACTTCCACTGTCCTCTCGTTCCACCCTCTGAGTGAAAAAGTTTCCCCTGTTCCCCTTAAACTTTTCACCCTTAACCCATGACCTCTTGTTCTACTCTTACCCAACTCAGTGGAAAAAGCGTGTTTGCATTTAACCTATCTATACGCCTCATAACTTTGTAAACCTCTGTCAAATCTCTCCTCATTCTTCTACACTCCAGGGAATAAAGTTCTAACCTATTCAACCTTTCCCTATAATTCAGGTCCTCAAACTCTGGCAATATCCTTGTAAATTTTCTCTGCATGATGTGCCAAAAGCTTTCTTTATGACCCTATCTACCTGTGATGCCATTTTCAAGGAATTATGGATCTGTAATCCCAGATCCCTCTGTTCTATCACTACTCAGTGCCCTTCCACTCATAGGTCTCAGAATCAGTTTTAACATCACTGCTAAATATTATGACATTTATTGTTTTGTGGCAGCAGTATCGTGTGCATAATAAAAGACTATAAATTACAGTAAGAACGTATGTATATATATATAAAATTAAATTAAATAGGAAATAATTAAAAAGACAAAAATAGTGAGGTTGTGGACATGAGTTCACTCTCTCAACTAGAGAGTGTGCAATACCCGATTTCCTATTAGGGAGCAAGATAGGGCAGGTGACAGAAGTGTGCGTAGGGCATTACTTTTGATCTAGTGACTATAGTTCCATTAGCTTCAAGATAATTATGGAGAAAGAAGGTCTGGTCCTCTGGTTGAGATTCTAAATTGGAGAAAGGTCAATTTTGATGGTATCATAAATGAACAGACAAGTGGGGCAGGTTGTTTACTGGCAAAGGTGCACTTGGTAAGTGGGAGGCTTTCAAAAATGAAATGTTGAGAGTACAGGGTTTGTATGTTCCTATCAGAGTAAAACGCAAGGCTAACAGGCTTAGGGAACCTTCATTTTCAAGAAATATTGAGTATAGACAGGTAGGAACAAATGAAGTACTTGAGAAAACTAAGAAATGTAAGAGAACACATAAGAAGGAAATTGGGAGGGGGGGCAAAAAGAAGGCATGAGGTTGCTTCGATAAGGGACAAAGTTGGTCCTCTTGAATACTGGAGTGATCACTTATGCATGGAGCAGAAAGAGATAGGGAGATCTTAAATGGATTGTTTGCATCTGTATTTACACAGGAGGTGGACAAAAGGCTATGGAGAGAGGTCATGGAATCCATACGCTTGACATCCATTTGGACAACATCCGATCACATATACTGCCGTAGTCCCGATTGGAGAACATGACGTAGCGGACATAACCAATCTCGTGTATCGCGCCTCTCTTGAATGTAGTAGCGTTAACTCTCTGTTTAACTTTCTTTCAGAAATATTACCATAAGGTGCACCATGGATTCCAAACGCAGCAAAACCACTCCTAATGATAGCAGCAGCAAGAGGCAAAGTATACAATATGGTGTTGGCACAACGTCCAAATCACATAACATCCGATTTCACGGAACATGTCATGGACGTTAAGCGACACATAACTGTACTGAGGAGGAAGTGCTTGCCGTCTTGAGGCAAATTAGAGTGAATATGCCCCCAGGGTCTAACAACATGTTCCCACACACCTTGTGGGAGAATAATGCAGAAGTTGCAGGGGCCCCTAACAATGGTATTTAAAACATTCTCAGCCTTGAGTGAGCTGCTGGAGGATTGGAGGATAGCTAATGTTGTTCTGTTGTTTAAGAAAGGCTCTAGGAATAAGCTGGTGAGCCTGACCTCAGCAGTAAGTAAATTATTGGAAGGTATTCTAAGGGACAAAGTATAAAAGTGTTTGGATAGACAAGGACTGATTGGGGATAGTTAACATGGCTTTGTTCATGGTAGGTTGTGTCTAACCATTCTTAAAGAGTTTATTGCAGAGACAAAGTTGATTAAGGAAAAACAATGAATGTTGTCAACATAGACCTTTGACAGTATCTCACACGGGAGGTTAGTCAAGAAGGTTCAGTTGACTGGTATTCAGGATGATATAGTAAATTGGATTAGACATTGGCTTTGCATGAAAGCCAGAGTCTAGTAGTATATGGTGCCTCTCTGACTGGAGGCCGATGACAAGTGGTGTGCCACAGGAACTGGTGCTGGGATTGTCACCTATGTCAATAATCTGAGTGGTAATGTGGTAAAGTGGATTAGCAAATTTGCAGATGACGGCAAGGTTGGGGGTGTTGTGGACAGTGAAGAAGGCTGTCAAAGCTTTCAGTAAAATTTGAGCCAGCTGGAAAAATGGGCTGAAAAATGGCAGATGGAATTTAATGCAGACAAGTGTGAAGTGTTGAACATTGGAAGGACAAACTACTATTGGACTTATACAGTGAGAGATGGGGCACAGAGGGGTGTTGTAGAACATAGGGATATGGGAATTATTGATCCATAAGTCCTGAAAATGTTTCACAGGTAGATAGAGTCTCCAGGGCACCTCCTCCCAATATGGAAATCCAACAGGTTGCAAATCAGTCACCTTCGCCATAGCAGTAACCTGTGTGTGTGTGGTTCTCCCTGAGATACAATTAATTCAGTAATGGAGCTGATGTTGTGGTTCAATGATTGTCACAAAGTAATACAACATGGAAACAGACCTTTTGGCCCAACTCATCCAACTTGACCACAACATCCTCGTTCCATTACGTGTATTCAACCTACAACCCTCTCAGCCATTTATCTATCCAAATACTTCTTAAATATTACAATGGTAAACCCCACAATCACCCTCTGGCAGCTCATTCCGCATATACTCTACCCTCTGTAAAGAAGTTATGTCACAGGTCTTAGTGACATGGAAACAGGTTCACAGGTTTGGTGAGTGAAATAGAAGACACTAATTATGAATAAGCATATTAATCATTTATTTACAAACAGTAAAATATTCAATCAATCATCTAAGTTTCCCCCCAAGTTACACAATCTACAAAACTGAATATTCAACAAACAGCTACTTAGCTAAGTGTGCCTGTGGGTCTGGAGCATAGTCACACATTGGTGCTGTGAAGTGTGCCCTGGGGACAAAGGAAAGAAAGCAAGCCTCCCACAAATGGTACTCCTATACCTCGGACCAGACACTGGTGCCACAGCACACAAGGCAGCCAAAAGGAAAGAGGCACTGCATCCTTTAAACGGGCCAGTCGGTGACTGGCACGGTGGAAATGACTTTCAACCAACAAGTAAACTAACTCCTACATAACAGCCTCACTTAAATCTCTCTCCTCTTATCTTTTATGTGTGCCCTCTAGTTTTGGATTCCCCAGTCCTAGGGAAAAAGCTATGATTACCTATCCTAACCATACCCCTAATGATTTTATAAACCTGTGAGGTACCCACACCCTCCCCCATTCTCCTGCACTCCAGGGAATAAAAATCTAGTGTGGCCAACCTCTCCCGTAAGGTATGTATTTGCTTATGGAAGAGTTGAAGACATATTGGTAGTATGTACTTTTTAAAAATCATATGGGACTTGCTTCTGGTTTCAAATCGAACCTGGAGAACATTAAAGAATATTAAGTGAACAGAGCGAGGACATTCAACAAAATAAGACTGTCTGGCAGAGGTTGTAATGACTTACTACTGTTGAAGGAGGCCATGTTAATCCAGCTAATGCATAGAAAGTTGGCAACTGAAGATCAGAAAAATACTTCTAATATCTAAACAGTTCCTCATGATTTTTCCAAAATTCTTTTGATTTTTAACTGAAGATTTAGAATAGATTTTCCACAAACTAAAGTTTATAGGTAGGACAGAATCATATTTAATCAAGGGAGATTGGCAAAATTCATTAAATAAAATGGCTTAGTCATTTCAGAAATTATGAACCAGATGAATTATGGTGGACCTGAAATTGCACAAAACCAAAGCTTTACTGGCACGATAGTTATTACTGTTGTCCTGCAGTACCAGCATCCCAGGTTTGATTGAGAATTCTGATGCTGTCTGTGCAGTGTTGCATACTCTGCCTATAACTGTGTGGGTTTCTCCAGATGTCTGATTTTCTCCCATATTCCAAAGACATGCTGGTTGGTCTGTTAATTGTCCTCAGTAAGTTGCCCCTAGTGTAGGTGGGTGGGCATGAGAATTTGTATGGAATTGATGGTCATGTGAGAGAACATATAGTTCAGGGAATTATGGAGGGAAATGAGACATGATGATGCTCAAAGAGTTGGCGTAGAGTGGCTTGTTTCTGTTATACAAAAAGGGTTTGTGCTTCTCAAAGTTATTTTTACTAATGCTATAATCATCAAATTTATTCTATATCTATTCAACCAAATGATGTGATAAATTGGAATTCATGTCCCTGCATTACTGCGTTCTGGACTAACATCTCTGCCACTGCATCCCAAAGTTACTGAAATATTTTGATTTTTAGATTGTACTGCAGTTTAATGTAAAATTTTGTGGAGGTGCATTTTCTCACTGCCTGAAACAGGCCATATTTTCAATGTAATGATTGAGCCATTGGTAAAGCTGAACATTGGGTAACATGGGAAAGGAAACGAAAAAGTTGATTATAGAGGATTAACCTAATAGTGAGGATAGGTCAGTGGTCAGTGATGTCCTTGACACAGCAAAAGCAATTATTTTCACTTATTCTTGAGAAGTGACAGATTCGACTTGCACAAAGACAGCCCTGGTATTAAATATGCATACTTTCTTCACAAATATGGATGGGTGTGAAAATCCATTTTTCACTGCTGACGAAGGGTCTCGGCCCGAAACGTCGACAGCACTTCTCCCTGGCCTGCTGTGTTCCACCAGCATTTTGTGTGTGTTATTGTTTCACTGCTGACTGCCTATTTTACTGGTGCAAAACTTCAGCAAACAATCGAAAACTATCATAAAATTTTAAACTCTCTCATCAATTTTTTTACATTACATACAATCAGTCAATGCACAGTGTATAAGCTTATCTTAAGTATTTATATTTATTGTGTTTTTATGCTGTATCAGATCCAGAGTAACAATAATTTATTTCATTCTCCTTTACACTTGTGTACCGATCAGAGAAATTCGACAATCTTGAATCTTGATTTAGACTTGATGGTACTTGATCGTCAAAGCAGTTTGACTTCAGTGGTTTACTTAACAATCTCAGAAAGAAGTTAAAAACGTGTCAGGTTTTTAGAAGGCTGGAGTCACAGTCCTGTTGAGCAAATTAAGGATATATTACTTTCTGAGGGAAATTAGTGGTCAAATGTGTGTGTATTAATCATCCAAAAGCTTCCTGGTGCTTTTACTTTAAATAACTTGCATAATGGGAATTTGGCATGTTTGCTGAATTACAGAAGCAACAGTGCAGAGTCACACCGGCTTCTCCAGCTCCCAATAGTGGTGCTAGTTTTAAATACCTGGATAGTATTTCCAAGTTTCTAGTCAGGGATTTCAGTCAACCAAAGCTCTGCAAGTCAACACTGCATAACTCTTAGACAAAATTATTTTTAATCCGCAGGAGGCAGAGTTGATAGCAGTGCTCAGTGGACATCAGGCCTGGTGATAGAACCTGGCCTAGGCGATTCGGCCAAGGGAATGGCCGACGCAGGTGGTGGGAGAGGAAGCAGAAATGTGACAAGTAAGCCAGGACATTAGCTAGGTTGGAAGCTAACCCAAGCAGGCCAGCGGTGCCGTCACTTTTCCTGACCAACATCCATTGACTTAGAAAATACAATCGACTCACTGAAACTGACAATGAGTGCTCTGAAAGGGATGAGAAACTGCCGCTTTCTGGTTTTCACTGAAACATGGCTAAACCACAACATTCCAGATTTGGCATTTCAACTTGATGGGATGACTGTTCTGTGCAGACAGTAACTCCCTGTTTTGGGAATCCAAAGGAGATGAAAACTGTGTGTACATTAACAGAGACTGGTTCACAAACTTATCTGAAGTCAGCAGTCTCTGTTCTGGGGCAACCAAACATCTTACGATCAAATGTCAGCCACATTACCTGCTGTTGTGTTCATCACTGCTGGCTACATCCTCCACCCTCATCCCCACCCCTCCATGAACGCAAACGCCAGGATGCACTGGGGAGCTTTACAGTGTCATCAGCTCTCTACAAAAAAACATCCAGATAGTCTCTTACTAATTGCAGGAGACTTCAATCATGATAACCTGTAGGACATTTTATCCAAATTCCACCAACACATCACCAAGTCCACGAGAGAAACAAATAGACTGGGCCAGATTTGTACAAACAGATTCAGGAACACCTGTCCTACAATAATCCCCAGCGTACGTGGCTGGTCATCACGGGCATTACTGATTATGTAAAGAAAATCAACGTCAACTGTACCAGTGATGCCTCTACAACACTCTAAACATCTTTTATGCAAACTTTGAGGCATGCAACACAACACCAGGTACGAAAACTACCTCCCCCCTCGCTCCAGGTGAGCAGCCACTGGCTGTAACAAAAGCAGACGTGAGAAGGATTCTGCAGAGAGTCAATGCCTGTAAGACCACATGCCAGGCCAAGTACTCAAGGAGTGTGCACACCAGCTCACTCATCCAGGCCACTGTCCCCAGATGCTATAATTCAGGCACCATTGTCCCTGACACCTTCAGAGCTAAACAACTATTGCCTGGTGGCACTGACACCAATCATCATGAAGAGTTTTGAACGGCTGGTAATGGGAAACACATTAAAAACCCCTTTCCTGCCACTTTGGACACTCACCAATATGCTTAATGACTGGACTGCTGACCATCAGATGCCAGAGCATGCACCTGGCCTTGACACACCAAGAAATCGAGGACACTTATGTCAGAATGCTGGTTCTGGATTATTGCCACTATTATTCAGCACTATTGCCCCACAGATCTTGGTGAACAAACTCCAAATCCTCGGTCTAAATATACCACCGTGCAATTGGTTGTTGGATTTCTAAACCAAAAGACCTCAGATGAACAGGATTCACAACCGTCTTCCCTCCCCAGCATCCTCAACACAGGTGGCCCCAGGGCAGTGTGCTGTGCCCCCTGCTCGTACATGAATGCATGGCCAAACACCCAAGTAATCACATTGTTCAATCTGCCAATGTCACAGCAGTGGACAGGCTCACCACCATCGATGATGATGTGGTTTGCAGAGAGGAGGCGGAAGAGCTCTGTGGAGTAGCCTCTTCCTCAATGTCTACAAGAAAATGAAGGTGGTTATCAGCTTTGGGAGAACTCACACCACTCGCGGTCCTCTTTACATCAGTGACATTTTTCACACTCCTGGGAATGCACATCTAGCACAACCTCTCATGGCCCCAGAACACATCGAACACAATGAAGACAACTCACCAATACCTCTACTTTCTGAGGAGGCTGAAGAGAGCTGGACTATGCACATCAATTCAACATGTTACAGATGCACAGTAGCAAGCATCCTAACATGCTGCTTCACTGCATGGTATGGAAACTGCACGGCAACAGCCCAGCAGGCTCTACAGCAGGAGGTCAAGGACATATATCCAAAATATTGCTGGAAAAATATCAGCAATATCATGAAGGATCTCACCCACCGTGCTACTAACCATCAGGGAGGAGGCTATGTAGCATCCAGACCAGGACCACCAGACTTACTTTCCCAAGCAGTAAAGCTGATCAACCTCTCCACCCACTAACCCACCCCACTTCCCCACAACCACTACTTTATCATTTCCTTTCACAGTCTCATAATGTACAGACACTCCTGTACCTAACGCCACTTTCTGTACAGTACATACAATCAATCTATATATATATAAGCTATCTTATGTATTTATATTTATTGTGATTTTTATTATTGTGTTCTTTATCTTATTGTGCTGCGATCCGGAGTAACAATTATTTTGTTGTAACCCTCTCACCAGGGTTCTTAACAAACTCTACTTGTTAGCTATCTCAGGCTAACAGCTATGAGTGTTACCATGTTCGGATATGGCACAAGTGCAGAGCGAGAGACACTGCAGCAGGTCGATAGTTCACAGACTTTAAAACGGAAAATATAACAATAAACGCTAGGCCAAACAGGGCTGTTAACTAAAACTCTCAAAAGGAAAACTGTGGCTGAAAAGAACATCTAAACATTAAACGAACACCGCTGGTCTCCTGAGTCAAGTGATTTGAACCTTAGGGAAAGCCAAATGTAAAACAGCAGTGAGCGTTGCTATGCTCTGTCCAAGCCTCGACAAGCACTACAACAACCAGAATGGAGTTAAATACTCTCACGATTAAATAATAATTACCTGACATGTACGAATACATAAGCGCAATTGCCGTATCTACTGCACTACCAAGTCCGTGGTTGTGACAATGGGACTCAGCACTGCATGGGTAATGGTAAGTACACACGCTCAATAACCATCAGGTGTCGGTATGATTGCGTTCAACCAAGCAGGAAAGTTGGAAAGTTCCAGTTAAGGGACATTATCTGTGGTGAACGTAAGTACAGTACTGCCCCATGCAAAGTTATCATTCACCAGATTGTACACAAGCATAAAATTACAAAGGAAGTATACTTACCAATATTTCAACTTTAGCAAGCAGTTCACAGAAAAAGAAAAGGAAACTCCAACCCTCTCACCAGGACTTGTAACAAACTCGGCTCATTAGCCACCTCTGAGTAACGGCCATGGGACTCAGCATTGCATTGGTAATGGTGAGGAGGACACCCTCAATAACTGTCACTCGTCTAGGGTCGGTGTGATTTGGGTTCAAGCAAACAGGAAAGTTGGAATGATCCAATTAACAGACTGTAATGGTGGCTTATGCTGTGTAAATATTGTCCCATGCAAAGTTATTGTTCGCCAAGAAATAATGGATCATACACTGGCATAAGATTACAGGAGAAATATACTTATAACCATATAACAATTACAGCATGGAAACAGGCCATTTCAGCCCTTCCAGTCTGTGCCGAACGCTTGCTCCCACCTACCTGCACAAAACCCATAACCTTCCATTCTTTTCCTGTCCTTATACCTATCCAATTTTTTTTAAATGACAACATCGAACCTGCCTCTACCACTTCTACTGGAAGCTCATTCCACACAGCTACCACTCTCTGAGTAAAGAAGTTCCCCCTTGTGTCACCCCTAAACTTTTGCCCCTTAACTCTCAACTCATGTCCTCTTATTTGAATCTCCCCTACTCTCAATGGAAAAAGTCTATCCACGTCAACTCTATCTATCCCCCTCATAATTTTAAATACCTCTATCAATCCCCCCTCAACCTTCTATGCTCCTATGCTTCTATGCTAAGAATAAAGACCTAACTTGTTCAACGTTTCTCTGTAACTTAGGTGCTGAAACCCAGGTAACATTCTAGTAAATCTCCTCTGTACTCTCTCTATTTTGTTGACATATATGATGTGTTGTTTATCAACACAACTACAGTAAACAGTTATCAGAAAAAGAAAAGAAAAATTAAAGGGCCCATTACAGTTAAACCAGTCTACGTGTGCACATAAACATTGGAGCTCGTTTCTGTAGTAGTTAGGTGTATCACTTTGGTTATGTTGCTGAACCCCCATCACCAGCCACAGGTTGAACTTCCATTGAAGAACATCAAGAACAAACCAGTTAACTCGGAAGTATTGGCACTTCCTCCCTGAAACCATTTGTCTGCACAAAGCACTCCTTGCAATAGCATCTCCCCTTCAGGTGGGACCCCCAAGCATCTTCCCTTGTGCTTCTCTCCACACCTCCTTCCAAGAGATCCCAAACCAGACAACTCTCCATCAGAAATCTGATCCCACCCAGTTCTCTTAAATCTTCCATAGTATCCAACTGGGCAAAGTGTTACAACATGTTACCAAAGCAAACCCGATTGGCTGACACAACATTCCTAAGTTGGGCAAATGGCTCTTTATCTCACTCAAAGTCAAAACACCAGTCTATGAGCTAACATAACTAACAGGACACACTATGTTTGCAAAATAACTGCTAAAATGAAAATACCTCACAGCATAGCAGTAGAAATGCAATGAAACATGTTCTTAACCAGGGCATTGCACTGTTCTGCTTTACTCTGTGTGCTGCATTTGGAGGTTCCTACCTGCTTTGGAAGAGCATCGATCATCCTGGTGCACAAGCAGAGCAGGTGAACTGCCTCAACACCTTTCATCCTGGTGCACAAGCAGAGCAGGTGAACTGCCTCAACACCGATCATCCTGGTGCACAAGCAGAGCAGGTGAACTGCCTCAACACCGATCATCCTGGTGCACAAGCAGAGCAGGTGAACTGCCTCAACACCGATCATCCTGGTGCACAAGCAGAGCAGGTGAACTGCCTCAACATCGATCATCCTGGTGCACAAGCAGAGCAGGTGAACTGCCTCAACACCGATCATCCTGGTGCACAAGCAGAGCAGGTGAACTGCCTCAACACCGATCATCCTGGTGCACAAGCAGAGCAGGTGAACTGCCTCAACACCGATCATCCTGGTGCACAAGCAGAGCAGGTGAACTGCCTCAACACCGATCATCCTGCTGTGATGAAGTGCTCTGATATGGCTACAAATATTATGCCTAAGCAAAGACCTTGACCCATTGTAATTTGCCTACTGCCACAACAGGTCTACAATTAGCTCTCCTCTCAGCTTTGGACCACCTGGACAACAGCAATACCCAAAAGGCTGCTGCTTATTGATTACAGCTCGGTGTTCAATATCATCATACCCACAATACTAATCAACAAGCTCCAAAACCTGCAACTGGACCCTTGACCCTATCAATGGGAAATCACAGTCAGAATGGATCAGTCACTGGCAATCAACACAGGTGCTAGGATCTGTGCTTCACCCACTGCCCTACCCTCTCTAACCATGTCAGTATCAAACACCATCTAGAAATTTTCAGCTGGCATCACAGTTGTTGGTAAAATCACAGATAGCCATGAGGAGGTGTACAGGAATGAGACATATTGGCTGATTGAGTGGTGTCTCAGTAACAACCCCACACTCATCATCAGCAAAACCAAGGAATTGACTGTTGACTTCAGGAGGGAGAAGTCAGGAGAACACACCAGTCCTCATTATGGGATGTTAGAAAGGTGTCAGCATCTCAGAGGATCTTTCTGAGCCCAGTACATTGATGCCATCACAAAGAAGGCACAACAGCAGCTATATTTCATTTGCAGTTTGAACTGATTTCGTATGTCACCAATGACTCTAGAAAATGTGTATGGATGCATGGTGGAGAGCATTCTGACGAGGTGCATCACCCCTGGTATGGAGTCCCCCTAAGTGCAGGATCAAAAGAGGGTGCAAGGGGTTGTAGACACTGTCAGCTTCACCACGGGCATAACCCTCCTCCTTATTGAGGACTTCTTCATGAGGCAGTGTCTATCCCAGTCTATCTGAGTGTAGTGGTTAGCACATGCTTTACAGTACCAGCGACCTGAGTTCAATTCCTACCGCTGTCTGTACGTCTTCCCTGTTACCGTGTGGGTCTCTTTCAGGTGCTCCAGGTTCCTCCCACAGTTGGTATGTTAACTGGTCATTGTAAATTGTCCTGTGATTAGGCTAGGTTTAAAGCAGGGTTAGCTGGGGAGGGCCTGAACGTCCTGTTCCGCCTGTATTTCAATAAATAAATACACACTCTCATGGCTGCAATCAGAGAGGAGCGACAAGATCCTGAAGACCCACACTCAACAGTTTAGGTATAGTAACTTCCTCTCTGCCATCAGATTTCTATGACATTACCTTGCTATTTTCCTCTTTGGTACTATATTTATTTATATTTGTGTAACCTTTTAATGTAATTTTCTGTATGACTTGCAGTGTACTGCTGCCATACAACAACAAATTTCAGGTCATCTGTCAGCAATGATAAAGCTGGTTTGATTCTGATTCTAAACTAATCTTCCCTCCATGTCTCTTTCAACCTAGTTATGTTTTCAATGGGCTAATGTTTACAATTAACTTACCATCAGCTGTGCAAAAGTCCAGACAGGGGATTTTAGTAAACAACAAACAGGATTCCTTACCCTAAGGTAAAATACCTAAAAATGAGTTAGATACATTACTGAGGTCTTACTGTAACAGCTGATATCCTGTTCTCTCTGTTGTCTGTGCTATGCACTGAATTCCCTGTCTACTAACAATATCCTGAGGGTTAATTTGCTGCCAATCCATCACTTTCAATAACTGCAAAGGTCACCCTGACTGCTGTGCTTTCATGACTAAGAAATCTCACCTCTAAGGTAAACGCCTATCATAACAAGCAATGTAATTGTAGCTTTTCTTTTGATCTAAGATGAAGTTTCACATTATCCCATGCCTGACGACCTCAGCAAATGATATTTAAACTTTCCTCACCTCTATTGTCCTGTCCTTCTCTTTCCTATTTTTATATTACAGAGAAACATAGAAACTTAGAAAACCTGCAGCACAATACAGGCCCTTCGGCCCACAAAGTTGTGCCGAACATGTCCCTACCTTAGAAATTACTAGGTTTGCCTATAGCCCTCTATTTTACTAAGTCCACGTACCGATTTAAAAGTCTCTTAAAAAACTTTATCGTATCCGCCTCCACCATCGTTGCCGGCAGTCCATTCCACACACTCACCACTCTCTGAGTAAAAAACTTAACCCCTAACATCTCCTCTGTACCTACTCCCCAGTACCTTAAACCTGTGTTCATAAACATCCATGTAATTCTCCTCTGCACCCTTTCTATGGCTTCCACATCCTTCCTGTAGTGAGGTGACCAGAACTGAGCATAGTACTCTAAGTGGGATCTGACCTGGGTCCTATATAGCTGCAACATTACCTCTCAGCTCCTAAATTAAATTCCACGATTGATGAAGGCCAATACACTGTCCGCCTTCTTAACCACACGGTCAACCTGCGCAGCTGCTTTGAGTGTTCTATGGACTCAGACCCCAAGATTCCTCTGATACTCCACACTGCCAAGAGTCTTACCATTAATACAATATTCTGCCATCATATTTGACCTACCAAAATGAACCACTTCACACCTATCTGGGTTGAATTCCATCTGCCACTTCTCAGCCCAGCATCCTATCCCAGCATCCTATCAACGTCCCGCTGTAAACTCTGACAGCTCTCCACACTATCCACAACACTCCCAACCTTTGCGTCATCAGCAATTTACTAACCCATCTCTCCACTTCCTCATCCAGGTCATTTATAAAAATCACGAAAAGTAAGGGTCCCAGAACAGATCCCTGAGGCACTCCACTGGTGACCAACTTCCATGCAGAATATGACCCATCTGCAACCACTCTTTGCCTTCTGTGGACAAGCCAGTTCTGGATCCACAGAGGAATGTCCCCTTGGATCCCATGCCTCCTTACTTTCTCAATAAACCTTGCATGGGGTACCTTATCAAATGCCTTGCTGAAATCCACATGCACTACATCTACTGCTCTTCCTTCATCAATGTGTTTAGTCACATCCTCAAAAAATTCAATCATGCTCGTAAGGCACGACCTGCCCTTGACAAAGCCATGCTGACTATTCCTAATCATATTATACCTCTACAAATGTACATAAATCCTGCCTCTCAGGATCTTCTCCATTAACTTACCAACCACTGAGGTAAGATTCACTGGTCTATAATTTCCTAGGCCATCTCTACTCCCTTTCTTGAACAAAGGAACAACATCCGTAACCTTCCAATCCTCCGGAACCTCTCCTGTCCTCATTGATGATGCAAAGATCATTGCCAGAGACTCAGCAATCTCTTCCCTCGCCTCCCACAGTAGCCTGGGGTACATTTTGTCCAGTCCTGGCAACATTATCCAACTTGATGCTTTCAAAAAGCTCCAGCATTTCCTCTTTCCTAATATCTACATGCTCAAGCTTTTCAGTCTGCTGCAAGTCATCACTACAATCACTAAGATCCTTTTCCATAGTGAATACTGAAGTAAAGTATTCATTAAGTACCTCTGCTGTTCCTCTGGTTCCATACACACTTTCCCACTGTCACACTTGATAGGTCCTATTCTTTCATGTTTTATTCTCTTGCTCTTCACATACTTGTAGAATGCCTTCGGTTTTTCCTTAATTCTGCCCACCGAGGCCTTCTCATGGCCCCTTCTAGCTCTCCTAATTTCCTTCTTAAACTTCTTCCTAGTAGCCTTATAATCTTCTAGATCTCTAACATTACCTAGCTCTCTGAACCTTTTGTAAGCTTTTCTTTTCTTCTTGACTAGATTTATTACAGCCTTTGTACACCATGGTTCCTGTACCCTACCATAACTTCCCTGTCTCATTGGAATGTACCTATACAGAACTCTACACAAATATCCCCTGAATATTTGCCACATTTCTTCATACTTTTCCCTGAGAACATCTGTTTCCAATTTAAGCTTCCAATTTCCTGCCTGATAGCCTCATAATTCCCCTTACTCCAATTAAACACTTTTCTAACTTGTCTGTTCCTATCTCTCTCCAATGCTATTGTAAAGCAGATAGAATTATGATCACTCTTTCCAAAATGCTCTCCCACTGAGAGATCTGACACCTGACCAGGTTCATTTCCCAATACCAAGTAAAGCACAGCCTCTTCTCTTGTAGGCTTATCTACATACTGTGTCAAGAAACACACCTAATGAACTCCACCCCATCTAAACCCCTTGCTCTAGGGAGATGCCAATCGATATTTGGGAAATTAAAATCTCCCATTATGACAACTCTGTTATTATTACACCTTTCCAGGATCTGTTTCCCTATCTGCTCCTCGATATTCCTGTTACTATTGGGCGGCCTATAAAAAACACGCAGTAAAGTTATTGACCCCTTCCTGTTCCTAACCTCCACCCACAGAGACTCCGTAGACAATCCCTCCATGGCATCCACCTTTTCTGCAGCGTGACATTATCTCTGATCAACAATGCCACGCCCCCACCTCTTCTGCCTCCCTCACTGTCCTTTCTGAAACATCTAAAACCTGGCACTTGTAGAAAGTATTCCTGTCCCTGAGCCATCCAATTCTCTGTAATGGCCACCACATCATATCTCCAAGTACTGATCCACGCTCTAAGCTCATCCACTTTGTTCACAACACTCATTGCGTTAAAATAGACACATCTCAAACCCTCGGTCTGAGCACATCCCTTCTCTATCACCTGCTTATCCTCCCTCTCACAGTGTCTACAAGCTTTCTCCATTTGTGAGCCAACCTCCTCTTCCCCATTCTCTTCAGTTCGGTTCCCACCCCCCAACAATTCTAATTTAAACTCTCCCCAATAGCTTTAGCAAACCTCCCCGCCAGGATATTGGTCCCCCTGGGATTCAAGTGTAACCTGTCCTTTTTGTACAGATCACACCTGCCCCAAAAGAGGTCCCAATGATCCAGAAATCTGAATCCCTGCCCCCTGCTCCAATCCCTCAGCCACACGTTTATCCTCCACCTCATTCTATTCCTGTACTCACTGTCATGTGGCACAGGCAGTAATCCCGAGATTACTACCTTTGCAGTCCTACTTCTCAATTTCCTTCCTAACACCCTGTAGTCTTTTTTCAGAACTTCTTCCCTTTTCCTACCTATGTCATTGGTACCAATATGTACCACGACCTCTGGCTGTTCTCCCTCCCACTGCAGGATATCTTGGATGCGATCTGAAACATCCAGCACCTGGGAGGCAAACTACCATCTCTGGGTTTCTTTCCTGCATCCACAGAATCGCCTGTCTGACCCCTAACTATAGAGTCCCCTATCACTACTGCCTTCCTCTTCCTTTCCCTACCCTTCTGAGTCACAGGGCCAGACTCTGTGCCAGAGGCACAGCCACTGTCGCTTCACCTAGGTAGGCTGTTGCCCTAACAGTACTCAAACAGGAGTACTTATTGTCAAGGTGTACAGCCGCAGGGGTACTCTCTAGTACCTGACTCTACCCCTTCCCCCTCCTGACTGTGACCCACTTGTCTGTCTCCTGTGGCCCTGGTGTGACCACGTGCCTGTAACTCCTCTCTGTCACCTACTCGCTCTCCCTGACCAGGCAAAGGTCATCGAGCTGCATCTCCGGTTCCCTAACTCGGTCCCTTAGGAGCTGCAGCTCGGCACACCTGGTGCAGATATGACTGTCTGGGAGGCTGGTAGCCTTTAGGACCTCCCACATATGACACCGAGCACAGAACGCCGGCCTCACACACACACTTCCTCCTTTCCCCAAGTAACACAGGTAAGCCTCGTCCTGTTACCGCCTAAGCCCGTAAAGCCAAAGCCCTATCACTCTGCTGCCCACTGTATATGGCGAACTTTTTAAACCTTTCGTGCTCTACTGGCTGACATCATGTGCCTGCGCAGTCTCACCTCTCTTTAACCTCGAGTAGTAAAAAACTCCCTTTGCTCTGGGAATCAGCCATTCACTTGCAGCCTTCTTGCTCTGAATATTGATGATTAAATTACCAAGTCCAACCGTTCTTGACAGTACTGACCGCAAGTTCCTCCATCATGCTAAACTAGATGCTCACGAAGCAATGTAAGGCATTAGAAGCAACTGAACTGTGACCCACCACAATCTGTAATTTCATGTTTTAGCATATCCTTCACACAACCCACATTACATTTAAGATAACTGGTCAATCCTGCTTTAATTAAGAATTCAGATAGTGTGGTTGGGACATGGTAGTTACTTGTTTGGCAGTCTCTCCACCACTAATGTAATAGCATCTATTAGTATGTACAATATTCATCATAATCTCATAATCATTCACCTAATGTACTCTAGCACCACCTTCCAAATGCACTATCTCTACCATTCTCCAAGCTCCCTTCCAAAATGTACACTGATCTTCCATCATAAATTATGTCCAAAACTTGGAACTCTCACTTCATGGGAGAACCTTCACAAATTTCAGGGAGCAGTTTACCCTCACCTTCCCAACAATAATTAAAGATGGGTAATAAATGCTGGTGATGATCGCGTTTCTATTCCTTTGTCTTTTTTCAATAATCTTTTGATAAATTCTAAAATCTTACTAATTCTAGGGATTGCTACACTTATGAGCCCTTTCCATTGAAATACGAGATATTTAACTTCTCAGGTTCTTCACAGATGTTCCATGTTTTGCAGATTTTTTAAAATTTTTGTGAGTATTCTGCATTTTTTATGAATAATGAATAATCCCTTTGTCTCTCAGTTCGATGATGATTGCTATGGTTTCAGAGGTGGCTGATGAGATCAATATGAGAACTGCAAAGTGGAACAGGAGATGCTTCATGCTGCACGCAGGTGGGTAATCGTCGTGTACTTTCTCCACTATTGCACTGTCGAAGACACCTTCCCTGACTTTGCCGTTGACTCAGAGTAGACTGATTAGTCCTGCTTCCAATGGATATGATATGCCACATGTGGTAACTTGACACATCAGTGGGTAGATGCTGTGATGCAGCTGTACTGGATCAGTTGGCAAGAAGTGCAGCTCTTTCCGAGTGTTCCTCTTCAGTGCTACAACTCAGACATTTCTTGATGTAAATTGGTTCACTGATATAAGCCTCACTGGCCGATAAATTCCCAGATTTTCCATTTTCCCTTCTTGAATAAAGTTACTCCATGATCCTCTGGGACCTCGTCTGTGGCTAGAGGGGATAAAAAGCTCTTGGTCAAGACCCCAGCAATCTCATCTGGACTCTTGGCTATTGGTGATGTTCACTCCTAGGAACTTGAAGTTGTCAACTCTCTCAACCTTAGGACTGTACTGAAGACAGGAGCACGTGCACTGCCCTCTTTCCCAAAGCCCTGACCAACTCTTTTGTTTTGCTGACATTGAGGAGAAGGTTGTTGTCATAGCACCATGTTACTAAACTCTCTCTCCTTCATCATTTTTTAAGGTGCTGCTCACTAGAGTAGTATCATCTGCAAACTTGTAGATGAAGTTTGAGCCGAATCTGATCACACTGTGGAAGAGAGAATGGAGTCGAGGATGCAGCCTTGTGGGGTATCCGTGTTGAGTATTACCATGGGAGTGCTGTTGTTGACCATTCTTATTGTTGGTCAGTAAGTCAAGGATCTGGTTGCAGAGGGAGGAACTGACTTCCAGCTCTTTTAGTTTGCCAATGAGTGTGCTTGGAATTATAGTTTTGAAAGTGGAGCCATAGTCTATATACATTAGTCTAACATAGGTGTCTTACTATCCAGATGCTCCAGGTATAAGTGTAGGTCCAGGGAGATGGTGTCTGCATAGACCTGGCCACTGGTAGGCAAATTACAGTGGACAGTAGTTGTTAAGGCTTGTCACCTTGTTCTTTCAAGGTACTGAAATGACAGTGGTCTTTTTAAAGCAAGCCGGAACTTCAAATTGAAGCAAGAAGTACACCTTACAGCTGATCTACTCAAGATCAAAGTATACGCCCAGAGACACCATCTGGGCCAGATGCTTTCCATAGCTTCACTCTCCTGAATACTGATCTGCAGTGGTCACCATGAGTTTGTGAGATTGGATGCTGTTGGGGTGGATGGTCACCCCAGCTTCTGTGTAAAATGTGTATAGATTGCATTAAGCTCATCAGGGAGGAGTGGTACTCTTCTTTTTGATTCTGCCTGACTTCACTTCGTAGCCCATTATAGCAAGTAAGCCCTGTCACAACTGACTGCTGGCGTTGGACTCGATTTGGATCCAATGGGCTGACAAATTTAAAAATTCTATCAGGTCAAGTAACAGTATGTCATCCAAGAGCAATTGTATTTAAAGTTTTTTTTTGTTTGATCAGTTAATCTAAAAATAGAATCATGACCAATGGAATGCTGATCCTTTGCACGTGGAAATCCTGGACTCTCTGTGTCCTGGACACTTGTAAATGGACAAAATCACCTCAACAGACAGAAACACATTGATGAGCTGCGGGTGAAATTATCCTTATGGAATTATGATGCTCTAAAGGACATTTGGCTAAAATAGGACAGGATTGCATTCTCAATATTCCTGGTTATAAAATGTTCAGGTAAGACAGGGAAGGGGTAAAAGAAGGAAAAGTAGCAGCATTATTTAGGAGAACTTTACAGAACTGGAAACACTTCTGGAAAATCTACAGCAGAACTTCTCTGTGCAGAAGCAAGAAACAACATAGATGTGATTCTACTGCTGGACAACTCTGTAGACTGTCCCAGTGAGAGGTTTAAAGAGATGTGAAAAAGTCTTAAGTTATAATGGGTGACAGAAACAACCTAGATGTAGACCAGCAATACCACAAGGGTGGAGGGGCAAGAGTGGGATGGGGGGTGTAGAGGAGGAGTTTCTAAAGCATTTTCAGGAGAATTTTTTGATCTATATTTTTGTCCCAATGAGGATTGGTGCGCTTAGTTCTGAACACCACATTTTAAGAACATAAAAACGCAGGAAACAAAAGCAGATGTGGGTCAACCAACCTCTCAACCATGCTTTGATACTTAATAAAATCATGACTGAATGAATTCTGAATTTAATGAATGGCTCTGCTTTAATGGCTCTTTGGGGTACTGAACCCCTAAGATTCATGACCTTCTGAAGAAGTTCCTCTTCATATAGGCCTGAATTAGCGATTTTGATTCTAGTTCTAGATAACCCCACTATTCTAGCCCCATTCCTATTTTTCCTTCCCAACATGTTGTGTTTCAATAAGATTATCTTCCCCATTTTCAAAATTCCAATGAATGAAAGCCCAACCTACTCAATTCTTTTTATTCTATTCCAGGAAACAAGCTGATGAAACTTCTTTACACTCCCTCCAAAGAATTTTGTCTTTTCCTGAATGTGCTTTTAGGCCTGGTGTTCAGAATGATGGAGAAGAGATTTACTAAAATCATTGCAGGGATGAGTGAGTTTCATCAGATGGATCGTCTGGAGAAGCTGGGATTTGTTCTCACTGGAGCAAACGCGACTGGTTGGACATCTATTAGAAATATTTTAAATCAGAGTGGGTATAGACAAGGTAGATCGAGAGCAGATAGTGGATTCGAGAGCATAGAATAAAGGGGGCTGGCAAAACAAAAGGAGGAGGGAAATGCACATTGAATAGTCAGGATGAGGAATGCACAACTAGTACGGAGATATTTTCAATTGTGTTCTAAACGGAGATGGATAAGTACCTGAAGTGATAAACGCTAACAGCAGGCACTCTGAATTAGAGAACTACGTCGACATTTGGCGGGGAGCTGCTGATTCAGGTCTCCAGTACCCGGGTTCAGTCATAATCTCGGTCCTGTCTGTCTGGAGCCTGCATCATCGCCTTGTAACCACGTGTTTCGGTACAGTCTGTGGGGACTAGCGACTGTAAATTTCCCCTCGTGTGTGGGTAGATAGCAGTTCGATGGAGACGGGGAGAATGAAGTGAGTTTTGAAAACGGGTCCTTGATGGCGCGGACCCAGAGGACCGACGTCTGTTTCCCTGATGGATCTCCCTAATTTGAAGCGCTTTGGGGAGATAGTCTGCTCTACATGCGTCTGCACGGATTTGACAGGCTGAAAGGCTCTTCTCGCTGTAAACATTCTGCACTTCTGTGAAGCTGCAATAGATCAGAGATAATTCAGAACTGCTACCCTTCTTCAAACTCATCGGGGCTTCTCAGAAGAGAACTTCAGGTTTCTCATTTATACCTGCCCTTGTCTTGGTTCACATTGCCAAACAAATTTTGACAAGTCTAAATACCGTAAACTAGTCCCTATTATTTACATCCATGGTTCGCAACTCAAAAATATATATTAACAACATTTTCTATTATTCACTTTGTGATTGGACAAATTGCTTGCTTTCTCCTGTTACGATTAGACCTTGGTACCATCAATCAATTTACAAACCAGACACACTTTCAACTCCAATTGGTTGGATTGATTTTAGTCTTTGATTTGTTAATCTATGTGTCAATCCCCGCCCTTTGGCATTGTCACATATGCGCCTTCGTCTTTACGCACATTCCATTGGCGGTGTTAAACCAATGGACGTTCCCAATTGGATAACACCGTCTGTCACTCATTCCTTAATTTTGACAGCTGTTCAAGTGGTGGTGAGAGAAGGCGAGACGAGGAGCAGCGAGCACGGCGGACCGATACATTGCAATTTCTCGTTATGGAGCACAGAACAAAAGTGGAAGTGGAAACATGCATTAAAGGTAAGCTTCAGTGTTCATCACACAGTTCGGAATACAGCACATTTAACAATTAAATTGTAATGTACCAAATGCTGGAATTCCGTGCCGTTAACTGACAGATTCAAACATGTTCCTTTCTGACATTTAAGGAGAGTAGACAGGAGTACATGTAAAGACAAGTCATGAGAGAAACGGCCACAGTTGTTACTATGTAAGAGAAAGGGGAGAGCTGTAACGGCGCTGTTTTACTCTCTTAACTCACTAATTTGCAGGAATGTTTTCTCATCTATGAAAGCTTTGCGTTCTTGGCATACATTGTGGGGGTGATTTCGCAAAATGAGTTGCTCTTTTTGACATTTGTTATACTTTCAAGTGCCGCGTGATTTTTGTTTTAATCATTGTCAATTCTAGTGGCTATCAAACGATCTAAAAAAATCTAACGTGATTTCATGCTGCGAATCAGAAGCATTAAAAATCAAATAATTCTGCAATGGAATTTAGTATGTGGTCCGTACGGCGTTAATTTTCGTTTTCCATTACAGCATATGAGATACCTTTTGTTCATTTCCGCTACATTATTATGTCATCTAGGAAAGAAAAAAAAAGAATGGTGCACTGATAATCTGGATGTAAGGAGAACACCGAGCAGCTGAACAAAGCAGTAGAAGGGTGGGACTGTACATGATTTATTGTTTGGGAGGTAATGGTGCTCAGATTCAATCTCAGGGGTGCTCATTTTGTATGCTGGACACACACCCACACGTCTGAAATTACCCAGGGGAGGGGGGAAATCATCTGCCCAAGGGGATTTAAAACGCGACTGCACAGATTTCTGTCACTCCAGTATACCTTCTAGTCAAAGTTAAGTATCGATTGTCATTTAGATCCGCCTTAATCAATCATACATGTCAGTGATCTCGCAGCTTTTGTCTTTGGAGTGAACGAGAGCGTGCCAATAAACGGAATCCCAATTTGAGCTTTAATAAAATAGTGATTTTTAGATAATTTGCAAAAGTGGGAATTTCTTTTTTCAGCAATATCTTAGAGTTGATGAAATGCGTACTGTTGAGGAAGAATGACGGAAAAGAGTTTCTCTTGAGGGCAAGCAGCTAGCTGAATGGATTGCAGGAGAGCTGGTGGTTGTGTGATATGGACAATTCCATCCTTGCAGAGATTGATTAATCACATACCTTTGTAGATAAGGGCACTGGGAAGGTATGCAGCCTTTCTGTATTCTTTGTCGATTGAGATTTATGTTTCTATACTCTATGGAATCCAGAGTAATTAATTTCAGCATGCAATCTCTCGTTATTGCATTTTGAAATATTAATGTATGTACAATATAAATTTAATGTGATCTTTGGAGTAACTTTGTGATATTCACTACCACACCATTTTGTCTTACCTCATTATTATTAGGGCATTGGCACTGATGTAGCATTAGAAATCTATTACCGTTAATGTGTTCTGGAGTGCTGGTGGATTACTGCCTGTGAATGAATTAGGGTTCACAAGTTAGAATAATTTCCAAAATGCATGTGGATGATCCTTGGATATTTCCATAAATGAGAATCTTAAACCCCCAAGAGCTGCATCAAATGACAAATGTAGAACCCAGTGAAAAGGGGAGGTGGAGATGCCTTAGCCAATGATGAAATCCGGCATCCACTCTGCCCAGAAGACCCACATGGTAAGGACTGGGAGAGAGGTGTAAATTGTGATGTTACAAGGTGAACAGTACTGAAAGAGTTAGTGTGTGCTGATGTGAATATCATCAGCAGTCCAGAGGTGCTCGCTCATAAAAATCTGATGAGATTGAATGATTAAAGAAAAAAGGAACTTTGGGATAGCTTCCAGTAAAATAAGCTAACACATTATGTTTGTTGTAAGTATTATATCAAGGGATTTCCCTTACAGCAGAGGAAGAAGAAAGCACTGTTTTGGATTAGCACCATTGTTTCTTTTAGTTACTGGTAAATTTTCCCAATGTTATTGGGATCACCCTATGACAAACAAAGGATAGGTAGGGGGAATAGTTAAACAAAGATATTAGGAGTGAGATAGTAATTTATTGAAGCAGCCATAGGATTATGCATTCTAGCAGCAATATTACCATTAGTGCTGTGCAGAGCTACAAATGATTATCCTTAAACAACGATTCAGCTGCTTTTGGAAGCTGTCTGGAAGATCATCTTGAGCTCCCCTCACAGCATAGGGGCTTTGGTGATGAAAATCCCAAGGCAAATTAGAATTGTTTTCTCTGCCTGCAGCGGGATGCTTACCAAGCACATTGTCAATTTTTTTCAGAAGTGGATAGATTTATCCACTTGCAACAAATCCCAGCCTAAATCAATTACAATCAGAACAGGAACTAGATGTTGGATGACAAAATACCAACCCCATGTTCTTCTAACATTCTGCAATGGTTTTAATGCCAGCAATCAATGTCAATAGTTTACTCCACAATAGAACCAGAAACAACTTCAGGAAAACCTTGGAGGTTACATTCATTGGGAAGCATGGATTAAAATTAATCTTTGTTCCTTTCAAAATGTTGCATTTACTACATGTCACATCTCAAATTAGTCAATTATAGACTTTCCACTTTCAGCATATTGTCCTGATATTGGGAATACTTCACTTGGCAATCAAATTTAGTAACCAGAACGAGATTTTAGGCTTGACCAGGCATGATGCCATAGTAAGTTTAACTACTAACTACTAACTAAGGATGCCAGGAGTGAAGGTCAGACCGATTAGAGATAAAAGTGGGAAGATGTGCCTGTAGGCTGTGGAAGTGAGCGAGGTCCTCAATTCTCTTCCATATTCACCAATGAGAGGGAACTTGATGATGGTGAGGACAATACGAGTGAAGTTGATGTTCTGGAGCACGTTGATGTTAAGGGAGAGGAGGTGTTTGTGATGTTAAAATACATTAGAATGGATAAGTCCCTGGGGTCTGGAATATTCCCTAGGCTGCTCCACGAGGCAAGGGAAGAGATTGCTGAGCCTCTGGCTAGGATTTTTATGTCCTCGTTGTCCATGGGAATGGTATCGGAGGATTGGAGGGAGGTGGATGTTGTCCCCTTGTTCAAAACAGGTAGTAGGGATAGTCCAGGTAATTATAGACCAGTGAGCCTTACATCTGTGGTGGGAAAGCTGTTGGAAAAGCTTCTTAGAGATAGAATCTATGGGCATTTAGAGAATCATGGTCTGATCAGGGACAGTCAACATGGCTTTGTGAAGGGCAGATCATGTCTAACAAGCCTGATAGAGTTTTTTGAGGAGGTGTCCAGGCATATAGACAAGGGTAGTGCAGTGGATGTGATCTACATGGCTTTTAGTAAGGCATTTGACAAGGTAACACACAGTAGGCTTATTCAGAAAGTCAGAAGGCATGGGATCCAGGGAAGTCTGGCCAGGTGGATTCAGAATCGGCTTGCCTGCAGAAAGTAGGGAGTCATGGTGGAGGGAGTACATTTGGATTGGAGGGTTGTGACTAGTGGTGTCCCACAAGGGTTGGTTCTGGGACCTCTACTTTTCGTGATTTTTATTAACAACCTGGATGTGGGGGTAGAAGGGTGGGTTGTCAAATTTGCAGAGGACACAAAGGTTGGTGATGTTGTGGATAGTGTAGAGGATGGTCGAAGATTGCAGAGAGACATTGATAGGATGCAGAAGTGGGCTGAGAAGTGGTAGATGGAGTTCAACCCGGAGAAGTGTGAGGTGGTACACTTTGGAAGGACAAACTCCAAGGCAGAGTACAAAGTAAATGGCAGGATACTTGGCAGTGTGGAGGAGCAGAGGGATCTGGGGGTACATGTCCATAGATCTCTGAAAGTTGCCTCACAGGTAGATAATGTAGTTAAGAAAGCTTATGGAGTGTTAGCATTCATAAGTTGAGGGATAGAGTTTAAGAGTCGCAAGGTAATGATGCAGCTCTATAATACTCTGGTTAGGCCACACTTGGAGTACTGTGTCCAGTTCTGGTCACCTCACTTTGGAAGGATGTGGAAGCATTGGAAAGGGTACAGAGGAGATTTACCAGGATGCTGCCTGATTTAGAGAGTATGGATTATGATCAGAGGTTAAGGGAGCTAGGGCTTTACTCTCTGGAGAGAAGGAGGATGAGAGGAGACATGATAGAGGTATACAAAATATTAAGAGGAATAGATAGAGTGGACAGCCAGCACCTCTTCCCCAGGGCACCACTGCTCAATACAAGAGGACATGGCTTTAAGGTAAGGGGAGGGAAGTTCAAGGAGGATTTTAGAGGAAGGTTTTTTACTCAGAGAGTGGTGGGTGCATAGAATGCACTGCCTGAGTCAGTGGTGGAGGCAGATACACTAGTGAAGTTTAAGGGAAAGGTATATGGAGGAATTTAAGGTGGGGGTTATATGGGAGGCAGGGTTTAAGGGTCGGCACAACATTGTGGGCCAAAGGACCTGTGCTGTACTATTCTGTGTTCTATCTTCTATGTACTTTAATGCTGTTATGATTGTAATGTTGATAAAAAGTGCATAATATCACTTCATCACTGATCTACTAGCCTGATTTCATTTTAGGCTGTGCTTTCATCAAAGCCAGTTTTATAACTCTCAACTTTTGTTTTCAGATCCCTTCTAACTATCTTTTGTTGTCTTCAATCTCCTCTAACTTGACTCCCTCCCTTCCTACCCCCACCCCGCACTCTCTACTCCACCCATCACCTTGAGTTCTGTACTGTTCTATCTTGGCTTTGCTTTTTCTCTCGTTTATCCAAAATTTAATTATTCCATAGTTCAGCTGCCAAGGCTGTGAACTCGGGAAATCCATCTTTAAACTCTTCTCCTCTTTCCTGCTAAGATATCCCTTTATAACTCCTTCCATTTCACCACAATTTTTGTCCTTTACCTTTAAAACTTTCTTGTGAAGTACCTTAAGGTATTTTTGGTAAATGATGGCGCAACAAAAATATGTTTTTGTAATGTTACCAATGTTCTTTTTATTTACCAGGTGTATCTGTTGTCACTCTATCTTTTTGGGTTCCTGGTAAAGTTTCCAGGCTTCATGAGAGAACATCTATTTGCAATTCTGACTATCCTAATAAATCCCTTATTGTATTACATTGCTTGGGAATTACCAAGCACCATTCTTGTCCAGCAACTAAGTTTAGCGGGGTGGCCTGATCTAGGCAGTGTGGCTGTGGTTTCATATTTCTTCCACTTTTTAATGAAGGATTGCACTGAGCTCCCAGATATGTTCAGTGCCTTTAACATGATCTTGTACCCTTCCCCAGATTTGTGTTTCTCTATTGTCATTTCTCTGACTTGTCTTGAATGCTCTTTCGACCTCATTTTGGTTTGATCTGTTGAAAATCTACTACAATGTTGGACCATACAGAGAGAGTGATATTTATTCTTTAAAAACAGATGATGCTCCAAATGTTCTTCATCAATAACTTGGGTGAGTTGGTAAGGTGATAGAGTTTATTGCAGCTGAGGAAAGTTAACCTAGCAATTACAAATGCTTTTTCAACCTCACAATTTTGGTTTTTAATTTTTAGCAAAGTTTTAGCACATTTTTGTTTTGATTTAACATGATGCATAATGTTTTGTAGATTAGCTCAAAAATCCTGTTGATTATATTTTAACTATAGAAAATGAGACAGTAAAGTGTGAAAATAGTTATGAGGGCAGAATATTTTTCCAAGATATTGTATACACGTCATTTGGGCAATGACCAGAATATGGATGTATGGAAGAGCAGACTCTTCAGCTGAAGATACACTACAGTATACTATAGCAAGTAATGACAATACAACAAGGACCATATTTCCAAACAATTATAAATCATAATGACTTATCCTGTTAGAATTATAGTGACTCAGTCCAATGTTTCTTCAGAATCACAGAAATTTATTTCACCTGTTTTGTTTGCACTGGCACTTTAGTGTAATTATCCAATTAATTCTACTTATCTAGTATTTTTCCCTGTGGTCATGTAACATATTTTTCACTTTTGTTTATTTTTTTTCAAGTTTTATGACAGTTTTAGATTTTGTAGCTTATCTGAGGCAAAATGATATGTATAATTTGGCCCAGTGAACCATTGGTTCCTTATTATGTCATGCAGTTATGTTGCATGTAATACATCTATTAGGCCTACCATGACTATACCAACTAATGGACACCCATCTTTATTAATCATCTCAACTTTCCAGCACTTGACCCACAGCCCACAGCCCACATAATGGTATGAAAGTAGTAATTTAGAGACTTCTTAAATGCTGTCAACAACTCAACCTCAACCACTCTCTCAGGCAGTACACTCCAGGTATTGCACTCTTGGGTGAGAAAGGTGCCCTGCAGATCCTCTTTAAATTGCTTGCCCCAAATCTATATCTTCTAGTTTTGTCTACCTCTGTAACAGGGAACACCTGTGATCTACCCAATCGTAATCCCTCATAATTTTATATCACGTCCCCTCTTAACTAACTCTGCTTTAGAGAGAACAGACTTAACCTGTCCAGACTCTCTTTACAACTGATACACAACATCCTGTGCAAAATCATATTGAATCTCCTCTACGTTCTCTCCAACTCAAAAGCATCTTTCCTATAGTATAGTGAGCAGAATTGCATGCAACTAAGGTCTAACTAATGGTTCAAAAAGTTAGATCTTAACTTCCTTGTTCTTGTACTTTAAGCCCAAGTCCAAGCATGTACCAAGAGTAAAACTAACGCTCTGGTAAGTAGCATTGACAGTTGTTTTCCAATCATGTTTTAAGAACATTCTTTCTTCTTCTTACAGAAACATCTGCAACATAGAACATATTTGTGTATATCTTTCTGATTAATCTAATATAAGCATCTTTGAAAATTCACAGATGTGTCATTAACATATTCTACGTATATTGAAGTTAGCTGATGACACCACTGTCACTGGCCGAATCAAAGGTGGTGACAAATCAGCATTTATAAGGGAGATTGAAAACCAGGCTGTGATGCCATAGCAACATCTTACTCAAGCAACACACACAAAATGATGGTGGAACGCAGCAGGTCAGGCAGCATCTATAGGAAGAAGTACAGTTGACATTTCAGGCCGAGACCCTTTGTCAGGACTAACGGAAAGTAAGAGATTTGAACAGCACCTGCAGATTTCCTCGTGTTAACATCTTACTCAATGTTAGCATGACCGAGGAGCTGATTATTGACTTTAGGAGGATAAAACCAGAGGTCCACCAGCCAGTCCTCATCAGAGGATCAGAGGTGTAGAGGGTCAGCAACTTTAAATTTATCAGTATTATCACTTTGGAGGGCCCAGCACTTAAGTGCAATTATGAAGAAAGCACGGCAGTGCCTCTGCTTCCTTAAATTTACGAAGATTCGGCATTACATTTAAACTTGGACAAACTTTTATAGATGTGTGGTGAAGATATATTGACCTTCTGCTTCACAGTCTGGTATGGAAACCACAATGCCCTTGAGTGGAAAATCCTACAAAAAGTAGTGGATGCAGCCCAGTCCGTCATGGGTAGTCCTCCCCACCATTGAGCACATCTACATGAATCATTGTTACCGAAAAACTGCAGCTATCAAGGAGGACCCCCAGCACCTAGTTCATGCTCTCTTCTCGCTCCTGCGATCAGGAAAAAGGTACATGAGCCTCTGTACTCACACCACCAGGCTCAGGAACAATTACTACCCCTCACCATCAGATTTTTGAATCAAATGGGATAATTTCACTTAACTTCACTTGACCCATCATTGAAATGTTCCTGCAACCTATGGACTCACTTTCAAGGACTCTTCATCTCATGTTGTTGATATTTATTGCCTATTTATTTATTATCATTATTTCTTTCTGTTTATATTTGCACAGTTTGTTGTCTTTTGCACACTGGTTGAACACCCAAATTGGTACAGTCTTTCATTGATTCCATTATGGTTATTATTCTGTTATAGGTTTATTGAGTATGCCCACATGAAAATGAATCTCAGGGTTATATATAGTGCCATATATGCACTTTGATAGGAAATGTACTTTGAATTTTGAACTAGGTAACAAATGAGTTCCATTTTTATCAACATCCATAAGTCAATTTTCTCCATAAGTTGTAAAGGACATGCAATCACTTGACACAGTAACCATACTTTCACACTAAATTTCAAAGTTCAGAGTAGTACTTGGTCTAGTACCCTGTCTGGGCTGGGTGCTTGTCTCGGGCTCACCCTCCTGAAGGCTGTTCACATGCATTGACCTCAGAGACTGAAATTACAGCATCACCAGGGGGTATGGAAGTTCATGATGGTGTTTCCAAGTTTTGATGGTTAAAGTGAGCATATAAGGCATTGAGTTCATCTGGAAGAGACTTGTAATTATGAAATGAATTGAAATATCTTTATTGTCATTGCATAGTACAATTTGTCATGCACCAATACAGCGAAAATGAGTTTGCAACTCTCGTACTCAATGCTATAAAACAAAAATGAAATAAATAAACAATAAATAAAATCAAGTAACCAGCCAGTACAAGCAATGTCCAGCAGTACAAAAGCGCATCTCAGATGCATGACAACCATAAAAGCATTATTAAAGTAGCAATATAACAAATTTATGGATGATGCTTGATTGATTGGTTCAAAGCAATTATAGCTCTGGGGGAAAAGCTATTTTTCAGTCTGGAAGTGCAGGCATAAAAAATCTTATAATGTCTGCCAGATGGAAGAAGTTCAAACAGATGATTGCATGGGTGTGTATTGTCCTTACAGATGCTTGTAGCTTTCCTTAGGCAGCGTGAGCTGTAGGTGTCCTCCAGGGCTGGGAGCTGTGTCCCAATGATCTTCTGTGCACTAGAGATGACTCGCTGAAGTGCTTTCCTATCAGCTGCTGTACAACTGAGATACCACACAGAGAGGCAGTAGGTTAAGATGCTCTCCATGGTGCAGCGGAAAAAAGTCACCAGCATCTGTTCAGGTAGACCAGTTTTCTTCAGCGTCCTGAGGAAAAACAGGATTTGCTGTGCTTTCTTAACTATTGTTGTGGTGTTAGTGGACCATGTAAGGTTTTCTGAGATGTGTATTCCCAGAAACCTGAAACTGGAGACTCTCTCCACTATGCCTCCATTAATGTAGACTGGAGCGTATTTGTCATCCCATGACTTTCCAAAGTTGATAATTAGCTCCTTATTCTTTGCTGTATTAAGAGATAGGTTGTTTTCTGAGCACCAACTCACTGAAGTTCTGTACCTCCGCTCTGCACGCTGATTTGTCTCTGTTGGAGATCAACCTGACCACTGTTGTGTCGTCTGCGAATTTGACGATGGTATTGGTGTCAAATGCAGGTACACAGTCATAAGAGAGTATGGGACTCAATACACAACCTTGTGGTATACCAGTGTTCAGGATAGTAGTGGAGGACAGGTGAGGGCCCTATCTCACTGCCTGTGAATACTCTGACAAGAAATTCAGAACCCAATTGCAGAGTGATGAGCTGAGGCCTAGCTGGTGGAGTTTGGAGATGAGCTTGCTGGGAATGACAGTATTAAAAGTAGAGTTTTTAATTATTGCAATGAATGGCATCAAAAGTACTGATACCAAAAGTACATCAATTAGACTGATAAGAAAGAACCATTACTAAACCTGGATATAGAGACTGAGATACTTGCTGTAGAGTAGAGAACATATATGCACTGTATATATGTTAGATCTTTGAATTCAATATAATAATAACTTATTTAAGAAGCACTTTACAGATAAACGATGTCATTCAAAGTGCTTTACAATGGGATAAAGTGCAAATATGAAAATAAAAGGCAAAAAGATGTTAGTTAAAAGCAGGGTGAAATACATAGGTTTTGAACTGTTTATAAGTGTCAACTTAGTCTGCAACCCTTATAGTTTTAGGTATTGAGTTTAGGAACATAGCACAAAAGAGGCTAACCTATTTTTTGAGGGAGATTGTGGAAATTTCAGTTATAAAACAAAAGTGGTACTGTGATGTACTCTGGTCCCAGACCATTGAGAGCTTTAAAAACAAGTAAGAATCAGAATTAAGTTTAATATCACTGGCACATGTTGTGAAAATTGTTGTTTTAACACAACAGTACATTTCAACACATATTAATAAAAAAACTATGAGTTAAAATAAAAAGTATATAAAAAGAATACATTAAATAAGTAATGCAAAATGAGAGAAGAAAATAGTGAGGTAGTGTTCACAGATTCATTGTCTTTTCAGAAATATGATGGTGGAGGGGAAGAAGCTGTTCTGAAATACTGAGTGTGTGCTTTCAGGCTCCTGTACCTCTTACTTGATGGTAGCAATGAGAAGAGGGCATGTTCTGGGTAAAGGGGGCCCTTAATGATGGATACCATCTTTTTGAGGCATTGCCTTTTGAAGGGGTCCACAATGCTTGGGAGGCTGGTGCCCATGATGGAGCTGGTTGAGTTTACAGCCTTTAGCAGCTTTTTCTGATCCTGTGCAGTGGGCCCTCCATACCAGACAGTGATGCAACCAGTTTCAATGCTCTCCACAGTACATCTGTAGAAATTTGTGAGTGTCTTTGGTGACATACCAAATTTCCTTGAATTCCTAATGAAATGTAGCCACTGTCATACCTTCTTTCTTTCTTTCTTTCTTTCTTTCTTTCTTTCTTTCTTTCTTTCTTTCTTTCTTTCTTTCTTTCTTTCTTTCTTTCTTTCTTTCTTTCTTTCTTTCTTTCTTTCTTTCTTTCTTTCTTTCTTTCTTTTTCAATCTTTTTATTGAGTTTCATATATACATATAAAAAAAACATAACATAATAATGAGTAAATTATGAATACAATAGACTTGAGATCGCGTTAATAATAAGATAACAATATCCTATTAAACATCAACAGAAAAAAATACCTTAATCAATCCATATGATTATATATGAAAAAAAACAAAAATAACCGTTAAAAGAAGAAAAAATTTGAAAATATGTGAAAAAAATATATATTAAGAAAAATAAAACACTAAACTAAACTAACATGGGCAATAATAATAGCTTACAAGTATATGATAGTGTCAAAAAACTCCAGAACTCCATACCTGAACATGAATAAGCAGAAAGAAGGTCTGGAAAAGGCCAAATTAATTCATATGAAAATGTCGAATAAACGGTCTCCAAGTTTCTTCAAATTTAATTGATGAGTCAAAAATAGTGCTTCTAATTTTTTCCAGGCTCAAATAAGAAATAGTTTGAGAAAACCACTGGAACGTGGTAGGAGGATTTACTTCTTTCCAGTTTTGTAATATAGACCTTCTGGCCATTAATGTTACAAAAGCAATCATTCGTCTGATTGAAGGGGAAAACTGATTACCATCTTCATTTGGTATGCCAAAAATTGCAGTAATAAAATGAGGTTGTAAATCTATATTCCAAATTGAGGAAATGGTAGTAAATATGTCCTTCCAATAGTTATGTAAAGTGGGACATGACCAAAACATGTGGGTCAATGAGGCCACTTCTGAATGACATCTGTCACATTGAGGGTTAATATGAGAATAGAATCGAGCAAGTTTATCTTTAGACATATGAGCTCTATGTACAATTTTTAATTGTATTACAGCATGTTTAGCACATATAGAAGAGGAATTAACCATTTGCAAAATTTTTTCCCATTTATCTGTTGATATATTATATCGAAGTTCTTTTTCCCATTCTTGTTTAATTCTAACTGATATTTCTGGTTGTATCTTCATAATCATATTATAAATAAAAGCTACTAATCCCTTCTGACAAGGGTTTAAGGTAAAAATCAAATCTGTAAAATCCACTAAAGTTGAATTAGGAAAAGATGGTAAAACTTTATGTAAGAAATTTCTAATTTGTAAATATCTGAAAAATTAGATTTAGGTAATTCAAATTTGTTGGAAAGTTGGTCAAATGACATCAAAGTATCTTCAAAGAAAAGATCATGAAAACATTTTATACCTTTCCTTTTCCATATGTTAAAAGCTTGATCTGTCGAAGAGGGTTTGAAAAAGAAATTAAGTAAGATAGGGCTATCAAGAACAAAGTTTTTCAAAGTAAAAAAACTTACGAAATTGAAACCAAATTCGTAATGTATGTTTAATAACAGGATTAGATATTTGTTTATTAAATTTAACTAAATCAGCAGGAAGACAAGAACCAAGAACAGAGAATAGAGAATATTCCTTTACCTCATTACATTCCAAATTTACCCACTGTGGGCACAATGGTGAATCCAAATCTAGTTTCCAATACATTAAATTACGAATATTATTTGCCCAATAATAAAATCTAAAGTTAGGTAAAGCTAAACCACCATCTTTTTTAGATTTTTGTAATTGCCTTTTACTTAACCTAGGGTTTTTATTTTGCCACACAATTGAGGAAATTTTTG
>NW_026779487.1:0-98000 GCF_030144855.1 Hypanus sabinus | reverse complement strand
TCAAACACTCCCGGGGTCAGACACAATGAGATTATTCCTCTACATGTCCCATCAAACACTCCCGGTGTCAGACACAGAGTCATTATTCCTCTACAAGGTCACATCAAACTCTTCCGTGGTCAGACACAGAGTGATTATTCCTCTACACGGCCTCATCAAACGCTCCCGGGGGTCAGACCCAGAGTGATTATTCCTTTACACGGTCCCATCAAACACTCCGGGGGTAAGACACAGAGTGATTATTCCACTACAAGGTCCCATCAAACGCTCCCAGGATCAGACACAGAGAGATTATTCCTCTACACGGTACCATCAAATACTCCCGGGGTCAGACACAGAGAGATTATTCCTCTACAATGTACCATCAAACAATCCCGGGGTCAGACACTGTGAGATTATTCCTCTACACCGTACCATCAAACACTCCCGGGGTCAGACACAAAGAGATTATTCCTCTACACGGTCCCATCAAACACTCCCGGTGTCAGACACAGAGTCATTATTCCTCTACAAGGTCACATCAAACTCTTCCGTGGTCAGACACAGAGTGATTATTCCTCTACACGGCCCCATCAAACGCTCCCGGGGGTCAGACCCAGAGTGATTATTCCTCTACACGGTCCCATCAAACACTCCGGGGGTAAGACACAGAGTGATTATTCCACTACAAGGTCCCATCAAACGCTCCCAGGGTCAGACACAGAGAGATTATTCCTCTACACGGTCCCATCAAACTCTCCCGGGGTCACGCACAGAGTGAATCTTAATCCTCACCGTCCCATCACACACTCCCGGGGTCAGACACAGAGAGATTATTCCTCTACACGGTACCAACAAACACTCCCGGGGTCAGACAGAGAGAGATTATTCCTATACACGGTCCCATCAAACACTCCCGGGGTCAGACACAGAGTCATTGTTCCTCTACACGGTCACATCAAACTCTTCCGGGGTCAGACACAGAGTGATTATTCCTCCACCCCGTCCCATCACACACTCCCGTGGTCAGACACAGAGTGTTTATTCCTCTACACGGTCCCATCAAACACTCCCGGGGTCAGACACAGAGTGATTATTCCTCGACACGGTCCCATCAAACACTCCCGGGTTCAGACACAGAGTGATTATTCCTCTACACGGTCCTATCAAACACTCCCGGGCGTCAGACTCAGAGTGATTATTCCAATACACGGTCCCATCAAACACTCCCGGGGTCAGACACAAAGTGAATCTCCGTCCACACCGTCCCAACACACACTCCCGGGGTCAGACTCAGAGTGATTATTCCTCTACTCGGTCCCATCAAACACTCCCGGGGTCAGACACAGAGTGATTTTTCCTCTACACGGTCCCATCAAACACTCCGGGGGTAAGACACAGTGTGATTATTCCACTACAAGTTCCCATCAAACACTCCCGGGTTCAGAGACAGAGTGAACCTCAATCCGCACCGTCCCATCACACACTCCCGGGGTCAGGCACAGAGAGATTATTACTCTACACGGTACCATCAAACACTCCCGGGGTCAGACACAGAGAGATTATTCCTCTACACGGACCCATCAAACACTCCCGGGGTCAGAGACAGAGTAAATCTCAATCCTCACCGTCCCATCACACACTCCCGTGGTCATACAGAGTGTGAATCTCCTTACACACCGTCCCATCACACTCTCCCGGGGTCAGACACAGAGTGATTATTCCTCTACACGGTCCCATCAAACACTCCCGGGTTCAGACACAGAGTGAATCTCCCTCTACGCCGTCCCATCACACTCTCCCGGGGTCAGACACAGAATGATTATTCCACTACACGGTCCCATCAAACACTCCCGTGGTCAGACACAGAGTGATTATTCCTCTTCACGGCCCCATCAAACTCTCCCGGGGTCAGACACAGAGTGATTATTCCTCTACACGGTCCCATCAAACGCTCCCTGGGTCATACACAGAGTTATTATTCCTCCACCCCGTCCCATTACACACTCCCGTGGTCAGACACAGAGTGATTAATCCTCTACACCGACGCAACACACACTCCCGTGGTCAAACACAGAGTGATTATTCCTCTACACGGTCTCATCAGACACTCCCGGGGACAGACACAGAATGAATCTCCGTCCACACCGTCCCATCACACTCTCCCGGGGTCAGACACAGAGTGATTATTCCTCTACACGGTCCCATCAAACACTCCCTGGGTCAGACACAGAGTGATTATTCCACGACACGGTCCCATCAAACACTCCCGGGGTCAGACACAGAGTGATTATCCCTCTACACGGTCCCATCAAACAATCCCGGTGTCAGACACAGAGTGATTATTCCTCTACACGGTCCCATCAAACACTCCGGGGGTAAGACACAGTGTGATTATTCCACTACATGTTCCCATCAAACACTCCCGGGGTCAGAGACAGAGTGAACCTCAATCCACACCGTCCCATCACACACTCCCGGGGTCAGGCACAGAGAGATTATTCCTTTACACGGTACCATCAAACACTCCCGTGGTCAGACACAGAGTGATTATTCCTCTACACGGCCCCATCAAACTCTCCCGGGGTCAGACACAGAGTGATTATTCCTCTACACGGTCCCATCAAACGCTCCCGGGGGTCAGACACAGAGTGATTATTCCTCCACCCCGTCCCATTACACACTCCCGTGGTCAGACACAGAGTGATTAATCCTCTACACCGACGCAACACACAATCCCGTGGTCAAACACAGAGTGATTATTCCTCTACACGGTCTCATCAGACACTCCCGGGGTCAGACACAGAATGATTATTCCTCTACACGGTCCCATCAAACACTCCCTGGGTCAGACACAGAGTGATTATTCCACGACACGGCCCCATCAAACACTCCCGGGGTCAGACACAGAGTGATTATCCCTCTACACGGTCCCATCAAACACTCCCGGGGTCAGACACAGAGTGATTATTCCTCTACACGGCCCCATCAAACACTCCGGGGGTAAGACACAGTGTGATTATTCCACTACAAGTTCCCATCAAACACTCCCGGGGTCAGAGACAGAGTGAACCTAATCCACACCGTCCCATCACACACTCCCGGGGTCAGGCACAGAGAGATTATTCCTCTACACGGTACCATCAAACACTCCCGTGGTCAGACAAAGAGAGATTATTCCTCTACACGGTCCCATCAAACACTCCCGGGGTCAGACACAGAGTGATTATTCCACGACACGGCCCCATCAAACACTCCCGGGGTCAGACACAGAGTGATTATCCCTCTACACGGTCCCATCAAACACTCCCGGGGTCAGACACAGAGTGATTATTCCTCTACACGGCCCCATCAAACACTCCGGGGGTAAGACACAGTGTGATTATTCCACTACAAGTTCCCATCAAACACTCCCGGGGTCAGAGACAGAGTGAACCTAATCCACACCGTCCCATCACACACTCCCGGGGTCAGGCACAGAGAGATTATTCCTCTACACGGTACCATCAAACACTCCCGTGGTCAGACAAAGAGAGATTATTCCTCTACACGGACGCATCAAACACTCCCGGGGTCAGACACAGAGTAAATCTCAATCCTCACCGTCCCATCACACACTCCCGGGGTCATACACAGTGTGAATCTCCTTCCACACCGTCCCATCACACTCTCCCGGGGTCAGACACAGAGTGATTATTCCTCTACACGGTCCCATCAAACACTCCCGGGCTCAGACACAGAGTGAATCTCCCTCGACGCCGTCCCATCACACTCTCCCGGGGTCAGACACAGAGTGATTATTCCTCTACACGGTCCCATCAAACACTCCCGGGGTCAGACACAGAGTGAATCTCCGTCCACACCGTCTCAACACACACTCCCGGGGTCAGACTCTGAGTGATTATTCCTCTACACGGTCCCATCATCACTCCCGGGGTCAGACACAGAGTGAATCTCCCTCCACACCGTCCAGTCACAAACGCCCGGGGTCAGACACGGAGTGAATCTTCCTCTACACAGCCCTTCAAACACTCCCGGGGTCAGAGACAGTGTGAATCTCCTTCAACACCGTCCCATCACACACCCCCGGGGTCAGACACAGAGTGATTATTCCTCTACACGGTCCCATCAAACACTCCCTGGGTCAGACACAGAGTCATTATTACTCCACCCCGTCCCATTACACACTCCCGTGGTCAGACACAGAGTGATTAATCCTCTACACCGCACATCAAACTCTCCCGGGGTCAGACACAGAGTGATTATTCCTCTCACGGTCACATCAAACGCTCCCGGGGGTCAGACACAGAGTCAATATTCCTCTACAAGGTCACATCAGACTCTTCCGTGGTCAGACACAGAGTGATTATTCCTCTATACGGTACCATCACACACTCCCGGGGTCAGAGACAGTGTGAATCTCCTTCAACACCGTCCCATCACACACCCACGGGTTCAGATTCAGAGTGATTTTTCCTCTACACGTACCATCAAACACTCCCGGGGTCAGCCACGGAGTGATTATTCCTCTACACCGCCCATCAAACTCTCCCGGGGTCAGACACAGAGTGATTATTCCTCTACAAGGTACCATCACACACTCCCGGGGTCAGAGACAGTGTGAATCTCCTTCAACACCGTCCCATCACACACTCCCGTGGTCAGAAACAGAGGGATTAATCCTCTACACCGACGCAACACACACTCCCGTGGTCAAACACAGAGTGATTATTCCTCTACACGGTCCCATCAAACACTCCCGGGGTCAGACACAGAATGAATCTCCGTCCACACCGTCCCATCACACACTCCCGGGGTCAGACACAGAGTGATTATTCCTCTACACGGTCCCTTCAAACACTCCCTGGGTCAGACCCAGTTGATTATTCCTCGACACGGTCCCATCAAACACTCCCGGGGTCAGACACAGAGTGATTATTCCTCTACACGCTTCCATCAAACACACCAGGGCGTCAGACACAGAGTGATTATTCCTCTACACGGTCCCATCAAACACTCCCGGGGTCAGACACAGAGTGATTATAACTCTACACGGTCCCATCAAACACTCCGGGGGTAAGACACAGTGTGATTATTCCACTACAAGTTCCCATCAAACACTCCCGGGGTCAGAGACAGAGTGAACCTGAATCCACACCGTCCCATCACCCACTCCCGGGGTCAGACACAGAGAGATTATTCCTCTACACGGTACCATCAAACCCTCCCGGGGTCAGACACAGAGTGAATCTCAATCCTCACCGACCAATCACACACTCCCGGGGTCATACAGAGTGTGAATCTCCTTCCACACCGTCCCATCACACTCTCCCGGGGTCAGACACGTAGTGATTATTCCTCTACATGGTCCCATCAAACCCTCCCGGGTTCAGACACAGAGTGAATCTCCCTCCACGCCGTCTCATCACACTCTCCCGGGGTCAGACACAGAGTGATTATTCCTCTACACGGTCCCATCAAACACTCCCGTGGTCAGACACGGAGTGATTATTCCTCTACACGGCCCCATCTAACTCTCCCGGGGTCAGACACAGAGTGATTATTCCTCTACACGGTCCCATCAAACGATCCCCGGGGGTCAGACACAGAGTGATTATTCCTCTACACGGTCCCATCAAACAATCCCGGGGTCAGATACAGAGTGAATCTCCGTCCACACCGTCCGAACACACACTCCCGGGGTCAGACACAGAGTGATTATTCCTCTACACAGCCCATCACACACTCCCGGGGTCAGACACAGAGTGAATCTCCCTCCACACCGTCCCATCACATACTCCCGGGGTCAGCCACAGAGTGATTATTCCTCTACACCGCCCATCAAACTCTCCCGGGGTCAGACACAGAGTGATTATTCCTCTACACGGTCCCATCAAACACTCCCGGTGTCAGACACAGAGTGATTATTCCTCTACACGGTCCCATCAAACACTCCGGGGGTAAGACACAGTGAGATTATTCCACTACAAGTTCCCATCAAACACTCCCGGGGTCAGAGACAGAGTGAACCTCAATCCACACCGTCCCATCACACACTCCCGGGGTCAGGCACAGAGAGATTATTCCTCTACACGGACCCATCAAACACTCCCGGGGTCAGACACGGAGTAAATCTCAATCCTCACCGTCCCATCACACACTCCCGGGGTCAGGCACAGAGAGATTATTCCTCTACACGGTACCATCAAACACTCCCGGGGTCAGACAAAGAGAGATTATTCCTCTACACGGACCCATCAAACACTCCCGGGGTCAGACACAGAGTAAATCTCAATCCTCACCGTCCCATCACACACTCCCGGGGTCATACAGAGTGTGAATCTCCTTCCACACCGTCCCATCACACTCTCCCGGGGTCAGACACAGAGTGATTATTCCTCTACACGGTCCCATCAAACACTCCCGGGTTCAGACACAGAGTGAATCTCCCTCGACGCCGTCCCATCACACTCTCCCGGGGTCAGACACAGAGTGATTATTCCTCTACACGGTCCCATCAAACACTCCCGGGGTCAGACACAGAGTGAATCTCCGTCCACACCGTCCCAACACACACTCCCGGGGTCAGACTCTGAGTGATTATTCCTCTACACGGTCCCATCATCACTCCCGGGGTCAGACACAGAGTGAATCTCCCTCCACACCGTCCAGTCACAAACGTCCGGGGTCAGACACGGAGTGAATATTCCTCTACACAGCCCATCACACACTCCCGGGGTCAGAGACAGTGTGAATCTCCTTCAACACCGTCCCATCACACACCCCCGGGGTCAGACACAGAGTGATTATTCCTCTACACGGTCCCATCAAACACTCCCTGGGTCAGACACAGAGTCATTATTACTCCACCCCGTCCCATTACACACTCCCGTGGTCAGACACAGAGTGATTAATCCTCTACACCGACGCAACACACACTCCCGTGGTCAAACACAGAGTGATTATTCCTCTAAACGGTCTCATCAGACACTCCCGGGGTCAGACACAGAATGAAACTACGTCCACACCGTCCCATCACACACTCCCGGGGTCAGACACAGAGAGATTATTCCTCTGCACGGTACCAACAAACACTCCCTGGGTCAGACACAGAGTGATTATCCCTCTACTCGGTCCCATCAAACACTCCCGGGGTCAGACACAGAGTGATTATTCCTCTACACGGTCCCATCAAACACTCCGGGGGTAAGACACAGTGTGATTATTCCACTACAAGTTCCCATCAAACACTCCCGGGGTCAGAGACAGAGTGAACCTCAATACACACCGTCCCATCACACACTCCCGGGGTCAGGCACAGAGAGATTATTCCTCTACACGGTACCATCAAACACTCCCAGGGTCAGACACAGAGAGATTATTCCTCTACACGGACCCATCAAACACTCCCGGGGTCAGACACAGAGTAAATCTCAATCCTCACCGTCCCATCACACACTCCCGGGGTCATACAGAGTGTGTATCTCCTTCCACACCGTCCCATCACACTCTCCCGGGGTCAGACACAGAGTGATTATTCCTCTACACGGTCCCATCAAACACTCCCGGGTTCAGACACAGAGTGAATCTCCCTCCACGCCGTCCCATCACACTCTCCCGGGGTCAGACACAGAGTGATTATTCCTCTACACGGTCCCATCAAACACTCCAGGGGTCAGACACAGAGTGAATCTCCCTCCACGCCGTCCCATCACACTCTCCCGGGGTCAGCCACAGAGTGATTATTCCTCTACACCGCACATCAAACTCTCCCGGGGTCAGAGACTGAGTGATTATTCCTCTACACGGTCACAACATTCGCTCCCGGGGGTCAGACACAGAGTCAATATTCCTCTACAAGGTCACATCAGACTCTTCCGTGGTCAGACACAGAGTGATTATTCCTCTATACGGTACCATCACACACTCCCGGGGTCAGAGACAGTGTGAATCTCCTTCAACACCGTCCCATCACACACCCACGGGTTCAGATTCAGAGTGATTTTTCCTCTACACGTACCATCAAACACTCCCGGGGTCAGCCACGGAGTGATTATTCCTCTACACCGCCCATCAAACTCTCCCGGGGTCAGACACAGAGTGATTATTCCTCTACACGGTACCATCACACACTGCCGGGGTCAGAGACAGTGTGAATCTCCTTCAACACCGTCCCATCACACACTCCCGTGGTCAGAAACAGAGGGATTAATCCTCTACACCGACGCAACACACACTCCCGTGGTCAAACACAGAGTGATTATTCCTCTACACGGTCCCATCAAACTCTCCCGGGGTCAGACACAGAATGAATCTCCGTCCACACCGTCCCATCACACACTCCCGGGGTCAGACACAGAGTGATTATTCCTCTACACGGTCCCTTCAAACACTCCCTGGGTCAGACCCAGTTGATTATTCCTCGACACGGTCCCATCAAACACTCCCGGGGTCAGACACAGAGTGATTATTCCTCTACACGCTTCCATCAAACACACCCGGGCGTCAGACACAGAGTGATTATTCCTCTACACGGTCCCATCAAACACTCCCGGGGTCAGACACAGAGTGATTATTCCTCTACACGGTCCCATCAAACACTCCGGGGGTAGGACACAGTGTGATTATTCCACTACAAGTTCCCATCAAACACTCCCGGGGTCAGAGACAGAGTGAACCTCAATCCACACCGTCCCATCACACACTCCCGGGGTCAGACACAGAGAGATTATTCCTCTACACGGTACCATCAAACCCTCCCGGGGTCAGACACAGAGTGAATCTCAATCCTCACCGACCAATCACACACTCCCGGGGTCATACAGAGTGTGAATCTCCTTCCACACCGTCCCATCACACTCTCCCGGGGTCAGACACGTAGTGATTATTCCTCTACATGGTCCCATCAAACACTCCCGGGTTCAGACACAGAGTGAATCTCCCTCCACGCCGTCTCATCACACTCTCCCGGGGTCAGACACAGAGTGATTATTCCTCTACATGGTCCCATCAAACACTCCCGGGTTCAGACACAGAGTGAATCTCCCTCCACGCCGTCTCATCACACTCTCCCGGGGTCAGACACAGAGTGATTATTCCTCTACACGGTCCCATCAAACACCCCCGTGGTCAGACACAGAGTGATTATTCCTCTACACGGCCCCATCAAACTCTCCCGGGGTCAGACACAGAGTGATTATTTCTCTACACGGTCCCATCAAACGATCCCCGGGGGTCAGACACAGAGTGATTATTCCTCTACACGGTCCCATCATCACTCCCGGGGTCAGACACAGAGTGAATCTTCCTCCACACCGTCCAGTCACAAACTCCCGGGGTCAGATACGGAGTGATTATTCCTCTACACAGCCCATCACACACTCCCGGGATCAGACACAGAGTGATTATTCCTCTACACCGCCCATCAAACACTCCCGGGGTCAGACACAGAGTGATTATAACTCTACACGGTCCCATCAAACACTCCGGGGGTAAGACACAGTGTGATTATTCCACTACAAGTTCCCATCAAACACTCCCGGGGTCAGAGACAGAGTGAACCTGAATCCACACCGTCCCATCACACACTCCCGGGGTCAGACACAGAGAGATTATTCCTCTACACGGTACCATCAAACCCTCCCGGGGTCAGACACAGAGTGAATCTCAATCCTCACCGACCAATCACACACTCCCGGGGTCATACAGAGTGTGAATCTCCTTCCACACCGTCCCATCACACTCTCCCGGGGTCAGACACGTAGTGATTATTCCTCTACATGGTCCCATCAAACCCTCCCGGGTTCAGACACAGAGTGAATCTCCCTCCACGCCGTCTCATCACACTCTCCCGGGGTCAGACACAGAGTGATTATTCCTCTACACGGTCCCATCAAACACTCCCGTGGTCAGACACGGAGTGATTATTCCTCTACACGGCCCCATCTAACTCTCCCGGGGTCAGACACAGAGTGATTATTCCTCTACACGGTCCCATCAAACGATCCCCGGGGGTCAGACACAGAGTGATTATTCCTCTACACGGTCCCATCAAACAATCCCGGGGTCAGATACAGAGTGAATCTCCGTCCACACCGTCCGAACACACACTCCCGGGGTCAGACACAGAGTGATTATTCCTCTACACAGCCCATCACACACTCCCGGGGTCAGACACAGAGTGAATCTCCCTCCACACCGTCCCATCACATACTCCCGGGGTCAGCCACAGAGTGATTATTCCTCTACACCGCCCATCAAACTCTCCCGGGGTCAGACACAGAGTGATTATTCCTCTACACGGTCCCATCAAACACTCCCGGGGTCAGACACAGAGTGATTATTCCTCTACACGGTCCCATCAAACACTCCGGGGGTAAGACACAGTGAGATTATTCCACTACAAGTTCCCATCAAACACTCCCGGGGTCAGAGACAGAGTGAACCTCAATCCACACCGTCCCATCACACACTCCCGGGGTCAGGCACAGAGAGATTATTCCTCTACACGGACCCATCAAACACTCCCGGGGTCAGACACGGAGTAAATCTCAATCCTCACCGTCCCATCACACACTCCCGGGGTCAGGCACAGAGAGATTATTCCTCTACACGGTACCATCAAACACTCCCGGGGTCAGACAAAGAGAGATTATTCCTCTACACGGACCCATCAAACACTCCCGGGGTCAGTCACAGAGTAAATCTCAATCCTCACCGTCCCATCACACACTCCCGGGGTCATACAGAGTGTGAATCTCCTTCCACACCGTCCCATCACACTCTCCCGGGGTCAGACACAGAGTGATTATTCCTCTACACGGTCCCATCAAACACTCCCGGGTTCAGACACAGAGTGAATCTCCCTCGACGCCGTCCCATCACACTCTCCCGGGGTCAGACACAGAGTGATTATTCCTCTACACGGTCCCATCAAACACTCCCGGGGTCAGACACAGAGTGAACCTCCGTCCACACCGTCCCAACACACACTCCCGGGGTCAGACTCTGAGTGATTATTCCTCTACACGGTCCCATCATCACTCCCGGGGTCAGACACAGAGTGAATCTCCCTCCACACCGTCCAGTCACAAACGTCCGGGGTCAGACACGGAGTGAATATTCCTCTACACAGCCCATCACACACTCCCGGGGTCAGAGACAGTGTGAATCTCCTTCAACACCGTCCCATCACACACCCCCGGGGTCAGACACAGAGTGATTATTCCTCTACACGGTCCCATCAAACACTCCCTGGGTCAGACACAGAGTCATTATTACTCCACACCGTCCCATTACACACTCCCGTGGTCAGACACAGAGTGATTAATCCTCTACACCGACGCAACACACACTCCCGTGGTCAAACACAGAGTGATTATTCCTCTAAACGGTCTCATCAGACACTCCCGGGGTCAGACACAGAATGAAACTCCGTCCACACCGTCCCATCACACACTCCCGGGGTCAGACACAGAGAGATTATTCCTCTGCACGGTACCAACAAACACTCCCTGGGTCAGACACAGAGTGATTATCCCTCTACACGGTCCCATCAAACACTCCCGGGGTCAGACACAGAGTGATTATTCCTCTACACGGTCCCATCAAACACTCCGGGGGTAAGACACAGTGTGATTATTCCACTACAAGTTCCCATCAAACACTCCCGGGGTCAGAGACAGAGTGAACCTCAATACACACCGTCCCATCACACACTCCCGGGGTCAGGCACAGAGAGATTATTCCTCTACACGGTACCATCAAACACTCCCAGGGTCAGACACAGAGAGATTATTCCTCTACACGGACCCATCAAACACTCCCGGGGTCAGACACAGAGTAAATCTCAATCCTCACCGTCCCATCACACACTCCCGGGGTCATACAGAGTGTGTATCTCCTTCCACACCGTCCCATCACACTCTCCCGGGGTCAGACACAGAGTGATTATTCCTCTACACGGTCCCATCAAACACTCCCGGGTTCAGACACAGAGTGAATCTCCCTCCACGCCGTCCCATCACACTCTCCCGGGGTCAGACACAGAGTGATTATTCCTCTACACGGTCCCATCAAACACTCCAGGGGTCAGACACAGAGTGAATCTCCCTCCACGCCGTCCCATCACACTCTCCCGGGGTCAGCCACAGAGTGATTATTCCTCTACACCGCACATCAAACTCTCCCGGGGTCAGAGACTGAGTGATTATTCCTCTACACGGTCACAACATTCGCTCCCGGGGGTCAGACACAGAGTCAATATTCCTCTACAAGGTCACATCAGACTCTTCCGTGGTCAGACACAGAGTGATTATTCCTCTATACGGTACCATCACACACTCCCGGGGTCAGAGACAGTGTGAATCTCCTTCAACACCGTCCCATCACACACCCACGGGTTCAGATTCAGAGTGATTTTTCCTCTACACGTACCATCAAACACTCCCGGGGTCAGCCACGGAGTGATTATTCCTCTACACCGCCCATCAAACTCTCCCGGGGTCAGACACAGAGTGATTATTCCTCTACACGGTACCATCACACACTGCCGGGGTCAGAGACAGTGTGAATCTCCTTCAACACCGTCCCATCACACACTCCCGTGGTCAGAAACAGAGGGATTAATCCTCTACACCGACGCAACACACACTCCCGTGGTCAAACACAGAGTGATTATTCCTCTACACGGTCCCATCAAACTCTCCCGGGGTCAGACACAGAATGAATCTCCGTCCACACCGTCCCATCACACACTCCCGGGGTCAGACACAGAGTGATTATTCCTCTACACGGTCCCTTCAAACACTCCCTGGGTCAGACCCAGTTGATTATTCCTCGACACGGTCCCATCAAACACTCCCGGGGTCAGACACAGAGTGATTATTCCTCTACACGCTTCCATCAAACACACCCGGGCGTCAGACACAGAGTGATTATTCTTCTACACGGTCCCATCAAACACTCCCGGGGTCAGACACAGAGTGATTATTCCTCTACACGGTCCCATCAAACACTCCGGGGGTAAGACACAGTGTGATTATTCCACTACAAGTTCCCATCAAACACTCCCGGGGTCAGAGACAGAGTGAACCTCAATCCACACCGTCCCATCACACACTCCCGGGGTCAGGCACAGAGAGATTATTCCTCTACACGGTACCATCAAACCCTCCCGGGGTCAGACACAGAGTGAATCTCAATCCTCACCGACCAATCACACACTCCCGGGGTCATACAGAGTGTGAATCTCCTTCCACACCGTCCCATCACACTCTCCCGGGGTCAGACACGTAGTGATTATTCCTCTACATGGTCCCATCAAACACTCCCGGGTTCAGACACAGAGTGAATCTCCCTCCACGCCGTCTCATCACACTCTCCCGGGGTCAGACACAGAGTGATTATTCCTCTACATGGTCCCATCAAACACTCCCGGGTTCAGACACAGAGTGAATCTCCCTCCACGCCGTCTCATCACACTCTCCCGGGGTCAGACACAGAGTGATTATTCCTCTACACGGTCCCATCAAACACCCCCGTGGTCAGACACAGAGTGATTATTCCTCTACACGGCCCCATCAAACTCTCCCGGGGTCAGACACAGAGTGATTATTTCTCTACACGGTCCCATCAAACGATCCCCGGGGGTCAGACACAGAGTGATTATTCCTCTACACGGTCCCATCATCACTCCCGGGGTCAGACACAGAGTGAATCTTCCTCCACACCGTCCAGTCACAAACTCCCGGGGTCAGATACGGAGTGATTATTCCTCTACACAGCCCATCACACACTCCCGGGATCAGACACAGAGTGAATCTCCCTCCACACCGTCCCATCACATACTCCCGGGGTCAGCCACAGAGTGATTATTCCTCTACACCGCCCATCAAACTCTCCCGGGGTCAGACACAGAGTGATTATTCCTCTACACGGTCCCATCAAACACTCCCGGGGTCAGACACAGAGTGATTATTCCTCTACACGGTCCCATCAAACACTCCGGGGGTAAGACACAGTGTGATTATTCCACTACAAGTTCCCATCAAACACTCCCGGGGTCAGAGACAGAGTGAACCTCAATCCACACCGTCCCATCACACACTCCCGGGGTCAGGCACAGAGAGATTATTCCTCTACACGGACCCATCAAACACTCCCGGGGTCAGACACGGAGTAAATCTCAATCCTCACCGTCCCATCACACACTCCCGGGGTCAGGCACAGAGTGATTATTCCTCTACACGGTACCATCAAACACTCCCGGGGTCAGACAAAGAGAGATTATTCCTCTACACGGACCCATCAAACACTCCCGGGGTCAGACACAGAGTAAATCTCAATCCTCACCGTCCCATCACACACTCCCGGGGTCATACAGAGTGTGAATCTCCTTCCACACCGTCCCATCACACTCTCCCGGGGTCAGACACAGAGTGATTATTCCTCTACACGGTCCCATCAAACACTCCCGGGTTCAGACACAGAGTGAATCTCCCTCGACGCCGTCCCATCACACTCTCCCGGGGTCAGACACAGAGTGATTATTCCTCTACACGGTCCCATCAAACACTCCCGGGGTCAGACACAGAGTGAATCTCCGTCCACACCGTCCCAACACACACTCCCGGGGTCAGACTCTGAGTGATTATTCCTCTACACGGTCCCATCATCACTCCCGGGGTCAGACACAGAGTGAATCTCCCTCCACACCGTCCAGTCACAAACGCCCGGGGTCAGACACGGAGTGAATATTCCTCTACACAGCCCATCACACACTCCCGGGGTCAGAGACAGTGTGAATCTCCTTCAACACCGTCCCATCACACACCCCCGGGGTCAGACACAGAGTGATTATTCCTCTACACGGTCCCATCAAACACTCCCTGGGTCAGACACAGAGTCATTATTACTCCACCCCGTCCCATTACACACTCCCGTGGTCAGACACAGAGTGATTAATCCTCTACACCGACGCAACACACACTCCCGTGGTCAAACACAGAGTGATTATTCCTCTACACGGTCTCATCAGACACTCCCGGGGTCAGACACAGAATGGAACTCCGTCCACACCGTCCCATCACACACTCCCGGGGTCAGACACAGAGAGATTATTCCACTGCACGGTACCAACAAACACTCCCTGGGTCAGACACAGAGTGATTATCCCTCTACACGGTCCCATCAAACACTCCGGGGGTAAGACACAGTGTGATTATTCCACTACAAGTTCCCATCAAACACTCCCGGGGTCAGAGACAGAGTGAACCTCAATACACACCGTCCCATCACACACTCCCGGGGTCAGGCACAGAGAGATTATTCCTCTACACGGTACCATCAAACACTCCCAGGGTCAGACACAGAGAGATTATTCCTCTACACGGACCCATCAAACACTCCCGGGGTCAGACACAGAGTAAATCTCAATCCTCACCGTCCCATCACACACTCCCGGGGTCATACAGAGTGTGTATCTCCTTCCACACCGTCCCATCACACTCTCCCGGGGTCAGACACAGAGTGATTATTCCTCTACACGGTCCCATCAAACACTCCCGGGTTCAGACACAGAGTGAATCTCCCTCCACGCCGTCCCATCACACTCTCCCGGGGTCAGACACAGAGTGATTATTCCTCTACACGGCCCCATCAAACTCTCCCGGGGTCAGACACAGAGTGATTATTCCTCTACACGGTCCCATCAAACGATCCCCGGGGGTCAGACACAGAGTGATTATTCCTCTACACGGTCCTATCAAACAATCCCGGGGTCAGACACAGAGTGAATCTCCGTCCACACCGTCCCAACACACAATCCCGGGGTCAGACTCAGAGTGATTATTCCTCTACACGGTCCCATCATCACTCCCGGGTTCAGACACAGAGTGAATCTTCCTCCACACCTTCCAGTCACAAACTCCCGGGGTCAGACACGGAGTGATTATTCCTCTACACAGCCCATCACACACTCCCGGGGTCAGACACAGAGTGAATCTCCCTCCACACCGTCCCATCACATACTCCCGGGGTCAGCCACAGAGTGATTATTCCTCTACACCGCCCATCAAACTCTTCCGGGGTCAGACACAGAATAAATCTCCGTCCACACCGTCCCATCACACACTCCCGGGGTCAGACACAGAGTGATTATTCCTCTACACGGTCCCATCAAACACTCCCGGGGTCAGACACAGAATGAATCTCCGTCCACACCGTCCAATCACACACTCCCGGGGTCAGACACAGAGTGATTATTCCTCTACACGGTCCTTTCAAACACTCCCTGGGTCAGACCCAGTTGATTATTCCTCGACACGGTCCCATCAAACACTCCGGGGGTAAGACACAGTGTGATTATTCCACTACAAGTTCCCATCAAACACTCCCGGGGTCAGAGTCAGAGTGAACCTCAATCCACACCGTCCCATCACACACTCCCGGGGTCAGATACAGAGAGATTATTCCTCTACACGGTACCATCAAACCCTACCGGGGTCAGACACAGAGTGAATCTCAATCCTCACCGACCAATCACACACTCCCGTGGTCATACAGAGTGTGAATCTCCTTCCACACCGTCCCATCACACTCTCCCGGGGTCAGACACGTAGTGATTATTCCTCTACATGGTCCCATCAAACCCTCCCGGGTTCAGACACAGAGTGAATCTCCCTCCACGCCGTCTCATCACACTCTCCCGGGGTCAGACACAGAGTGATTATTCCTCTACACGGTCCCTTCAAACACTCCCTGGGTCAGACCCAGTTGATTATTCCTCTACACGGTCCCATCAAACACTCCCGTGGTCAGACACAGAGTGATTATTCCTCTACACGGTCCCATCAAACACTCCCGTGGTCAGACACAGAGTGATTATTCCTCTACACGGCCCCATCAAACTCTCCCGGGGTCAGACACAGAATGATTATTCCTCTACACGGTCCCATCAAACGATCCCCGGGGGTCAGACACAGAGTGAATCTCCCTCCACACCGTCCCATCACATACTCCCGGTGTCAGCCACAGAGTGATTATTCCTCTACACGGTCCCATCACACACTCCCGGGGTCAGACACGGAGTGATTATTCCTCTACACCGCCCAACACACACTCCCGGTGTCAGACACAGAGTGAATCTCCCTCCACACCGTCCCATCACACACTCCAAGGGTCAGACACAGAGAGATTATTCCTCTACACGGTACCATCAAACACTCCCGGGCTCAGCCACAAAGTGATTATTCCTCTACACCGCCCGTCAAACTCTCCCGGGTTCAGACACAGAGTGATTATTCCTCTACACGGTCACATCAAACGCTCCCGGGGGTCAGACACAGAGTCAATATTCCTCTACAAGGTCACATCAGACTCTTCCGTGGTCAGACACAGAGTGATTATTCCTCTACACGGTACAATCACACACTCCCGGGGTCAGAGACAGAGTGAATCTCCCTCCACACCGTCCCATCACACACCCCCGGGGTCAGACACAGAGTGATTATTCCTCTACACGGTCCCATCAAACACTCCCGGGGTCAGACACAGAGTCATTCTTACTCCACCCCGTCCCATTACACACTCCCGTGGTCAGACACAGAGTGATTAATCCTCTACACCGACGCAACACACACTCCCGTGGTCAAACACAGAGTGATTATTCCTCTACACGGTCTCATCAGACACTCCCGGGGTCAGACACAGAATGAATCTCCTTCCACACCGTCCCATCACACACTCCCGGGGTCAGACACAGAGTGATTATTCCTCTACACGGTCCCATCAAACACTCCCTGGGTCAGACACAGAGTGATTATTCCACGACACGGTCCCATCAAACACTCCCGGGGTCAGACACAGAGTGATTATCCCTCTACACGGTCCCATCAAACACTCCCGGGGTCAGACACAGAGTGATTATTCCTCTACACGGTCCCATCAAACACTCCGGGGGTAAGACACAGTGAGATTATTCCACTACAAGTTCCCATCAAACACTCCCGGGGTCAGAGACAGAGTGAACCTCAATCCACACCGTCCCATCACACACTCCCGGGGTCAGGCACAGAGTGATTATTCCTCTACACGGTACCATCAAACACTCCCGGGGTCAGACACAGAGAGATTATTCCTCTACACGGACCCATCAAACACTCCCGGGGTCAGACACAGAGTAAATCTCAATTCTCACCGTCCCATCACACTCTCCCGGGGTCAGACACAGAGTGATTATTCCTCTACACGGTCCCATCAAACACTCCCGGGTTCAGACACAGAGTGAATCTCCCTCAACGCCGTCCCATCACACTCTCCCGGGGTCAGACACAGAGTGATTATTCCTCTACACGGTCCCATCAAACACTCCCGGGGTCTGACACAGAGTGAATCACCGTCCACACCGTCCCAACACACACTCCCGGGGTGAGACAGAGTGATTATTCCTCTGCACGGTCCCATCATCACTCCCGGGTTCAGACACAGAGTGAATCTCCCTCCACACCGTCCAGTCACAAACTCCCGGGGTCAGACACGGAGTGAATATTCCTCTACACAGCCCATCACACACTCCCGGGGTCAGACACAGAGTGAATCTCCCTCCACACCGTCCCATCACATACTCCCGGGGTCAGCAACAGAGTGATTATTCCTCTACACCGCACATCAAACTCTCCCGGGGTCAGACACAGAGTGATTATTCCTCTACACGGTCACATCAAACGCTCCCGGGGGTCAGACACAGAGTCAATAGTCCTCTACAAGGTCACATCAGACTCTTCAGTGGTCAGACACAGAGTGATTATTCCTCTATACGGTACCATCACACACTCCCGGGGTCAGAGACAGTGTGAATCTACTTCAACACCGTCCCATCACACACCCCCGGGTTCAGATACAGAGTGATTTTTCCTCTACACGTACCATCAAACACTCCCGGGGTCAGCCACGGAGTAATTATTCCTCTACACCGCCCATCAAACTCTCCCGGGGTCAGACACAGAGTGATTATTCCTCTACATGGTCCCATCAAACACTCCCGGGTTCAGACACAGAGTGAATCTCCCTCCACGCCGTCCCATCACACACCCCCGGGGTCAGACACAGAGTGATTATTCCTCTACACGGTCCCATCAAACACTCCCGGGGTCAGACACAGAGTCATTCTTACTCCACCCCGTCCCATTACACACTCCCGTGGTCAGACACAGAGTGATTAATCCTCTACACCGACGCAACACACACTCCCGTGGTCAAACACAGAGTGATTATTCCTCTACACGGTCTCATCAGACACTCCCGGGGTCAGACACAGAATGAATCTCCTTCCACACCGTCCCATCACACACTCCCGGGGTCAGACACAGAGTGATTATTCCTCTACACGGTCCCATCAAACACTCCCTGGGTCAGACACAGAGTGATTATTCCACGACACGGTCCCATCAAACACTCCCGGGGTCAGACACAGAGTGATTATTCCTCTACACGGTCCCATCAAACACTCCCGGGGTCAGACACAGAGTGATTATTCCTCTACACGGTCCCATCAAACACTCCGGGGGTAAGACACAGTGAGATTATTCCACTACAAGTTCCCATCAAACACTCCCGGGGTCAGAGACAGAGTGAACCTCAATCCACACCGTCCCATCACACACTCCCGGGGTCAGGCACAGAGTGATTATTCCTCTACACGGTACCATCAAACACTCCCGGGGTCAGACACAGAGAGATTATTCCTCTACACGGACCCATCAAACACTCCCGGGGTCAGACACAGAGTAAATCTCAATTCTCACCGTCCCATCACACTCTCCCGGGGTCAGACACAGAGTGATTATTCCTCTACACAGTCCCATCAAACACTCCCGGGTTCAGACACAGAGTGAATCTCCCTCAACGCCGTCCCATCACACTCTCCCGGGGTCAGACACAGAGTGATTATTCCTCTACACGGTCCCATCAAACACTCCCGGGGTCTGACACAGAGTGAATCTCCGTCCACACCGTCCCAACACACACTCCCGGGGTGAGACAGAGTGATTATTCCTCTGCACGGTCCCATCATCACTCCCGGGTTCAGACACAGAGTGAATCTCCCTCCACACCGTCCAGTCACAAACTCCCGGGGTCAGACACGGAGTGAATATTCCTCTACACAGCCCATCACACACTCCCGGGGTCAGACACAGAGTGAATCTCCCTCCACACCGTCCCATCACATACTCCCGGGGTCAGCAACAGAGTGATTATTCCTCTACACCGCACATCAAACTCTCCCGGGGTCAGACACAGAGTGATTATTCCTCTACACGGTCACATCAAACGCTCCCGGGGGTCAGACACAGAGTCAATAGTCCTCTACAAGGTCACATCAGACTCTTCAGTGGTCAGACACAGAGTGATTATTCCTCTATACGGTACCATCACACACTCCCGGGGTCAGAGACAGTGTGAATCTACTTCAACACCGTCCCATCACACACCCCCGGGTTCAGATACAGAGTGATTTTTCCTCTACACGTACCATCAAACACTCCCGGGGTCAGCCACGGAGTAATTATTCCTCTACACCGCCCATCAAACTCTCCCGGGGTCAGACACAGAGTGATTATTCCTCTACATGGTCCCATCAAACACTCCCGGGTTCAGACACAGAGTGAATCTCCCTCCACGCCGTCTCATCACACTCTCCCGGGGTCAGACACAGAGTGATTATTCCTCTACACGGTCCCATCAAACACCCCCGTGGTCAGACACAGAGTGATTATTCCTCTACACGGCCCCATCAAACTCTCCCGGGGTCAGACACAGAGTGATTATTTCTCTACACGGTCCCATCAAACGATCCCCGGGGGTCAGACACAGAGTGATTATTCCTCTACACGGTCCCATCATCACTCCCGGGGTCAGACACAGAGTGAATCTTCCTCCACACCGTCCAGTCACAAACTCCCGGGGTCAGACACGGTGTGATTATTCCTCTACACAGCCCATCACACACTCCCGGGATCAGACACAGAGTGAATCTCCCTCCACACCGTCCCATCACATACTCCCGGGGTCAGCCACAGAGTGATTATTCCTCTACACCGCCCATCAAACTCTCCCGGGGTCAGACACAGAGTGATTATTCCTCTACACGGTACCATCAAACACTCCCAGGGTCAGACACAGAGAGATTATTCCTCTACACGGACCCATCAAACACTCCCGGGGTCAGACACAGAGTAAATCTCAATCCTCACCGTCCCATCACACACTCCCGGGGTCATACAGAGTGTGTATCTCCTTCCACACCGTCCCATCACACTCTCCCGGGGTCAGACACAGAGTGATTATTCCTCTACACGGTCCCATCAAACACTCCGGGGTTCAGACACAGAGTGAATCTCCCTCCACGCCGTCCCATCACACTCTCCCGGGGTCAGACACAGAGTGATTATTCCTCTACACGGCCCCATCAAACTCTCCCGGGGTCAGACACAGAGTGATTATTCCTCTACACGGTCCCATCAAACGATCCCCGGGGGTCAGACACAGAGTGATTATTCCTCTACACGGTCCCATCAAACAATCCCGGGGTCAGACACAGAGTGAATCTCCGTCCACACCGTCCCAACACACAGTCCCGGGGTCAGACTCAGAGTGATTATTCCTCTACACGGTCCCATCATCACTCCCTGGGTCAGACACAGAGTGAATCTTCCTCCACACCTTCCAGTCACAAACTCCCGGGATCAGACACGGAGTGATTATTCCTCTACACAGCCCATCACACACTCCCGGGGTCAGACACAGAGTGAATCTCCCTCCACACCGTCCCATCACATACTCCCGGGGTCAGCCACAGAGTGATTATTCCTCTACACCGCCCATCAAACTCTTCCGGGGTCAGACACAGAATGAATCTCCGTCCACACCGTCCCATCACACACTCCCGGGGTCAGACACAGAGTGATTATTCCTCTACACGGTCCCATCAAACACTCCCTGGGTCAGACACAGAGTGATTATTCCACGACACGGTCCCATCAAACACTCCCGGGGTCAGACACAGAGTGATTATCCCTCTACACGGTCCCATCAAACACTCCCGGGGTCAGACACAGAGTGAATCTCCGTCCACACCGTCCCAACACACACTCCCGGGGTCAGACTCAGAGTGATTATTCCTCTACACGGTCCCATCAAACACTCCCGGGGTCAGACACAGAATGAATCTCCGTCCACACCGTCCAATCACACACTCCCGGGGTCAGACACAGAGTGATTATTCCTCTACACGGTCCTTTCAAACACTCCCTGGGTCAGACCCAGTTGATTATTCCTCGACACGGTCCCATCAAACACTCCGGGTGTAAGACACAGTGTTATTATTCCACTACAAGTTCCCATCAAACACTCCCGGGGTCAGAGTCAGAGTGAACCTCAATCCACACCGTCCCATCACACACTCCCGGGGTCAGATACAGAGAGATTATTCCTCTACACGGTACCATCAAACCCTACCGGGGTCAGACACAGAGTGAATCTCAATCCTCACCGACCAATCACACACTCCCGTGGTCATACAGAGTGTGAATCTCCTTCCACACCGTCCCATCACACTCTCCCGGGGTCAGACACGTAGTGATTATTCCTCTACATGGTCCCATCAAACCCTCCCGGGTTCAGACACAGAGTGAATCTCCCTCCACGCCGTCTCATCACACTCTCCCGGGGTCAGACACAGAGTGATTATTCCTCTACACGGTCCCTTCAAACACTCCCTGGGTCAGACCCAGTTGATTATTCCTCTACACGGTCCCATCAAACACTCCCGTGGTCAGACACAGAGTGATTATTCCTCTACACGGTCCCATCAAACACTCCCGTGGTCAGACACAGAGTGATTATTCCTCTACACGGCCCCATCAAACTCTCCCGGGGTCAGACACAGAATGATTATTCCTCTACACGGTCCCATCAAACGATCCCCGGGGGTCAGACACAGAGTGAATCTCCCTCCACACCGTCCCATCACATACTCCCGGTGTCAGCCACAGAGTGATTATTCCTCTACACGGTCCCATCACACACTCCCGGGGTCAGACACGGAGTGATTATTCCTCTACACCGCCCAACACACACTCCCGGTGTCAGACACAGAGTGAATCTCCCTCCACACCGTCCCATCACACACTCCAATGGTCAGACACAGAGAGATTATTCCTCTACACGGTACCATCAAACACTCCCGGGCTCAGCCACAAAGTGATTATTCCTCTACACCGCCCATCAAACTCTCCCGGGTTCAGACACAGAGTGATTATTCCTCTACACGGTCACATCAAACGCTCCCGGGGGTCAGACACAGAGTCAATATTCCTCTACAAGGTCACATCAGACTCTTCCGTGGTCAGACACAGAGTGATTATTCCTCTACACGGTACAATCACACACTCCCGGGGTCAGAGACAGAGTGAATCTCCCTCCACACCGTCCCATCACACACCCCCGGGGTCAGACACAGAGTGATTATTCCTCTACACGGTCCCATCAAACACTCCCGGGGTCAGACACAGAGTCATTCTTACTCCACCCCGTCCCATTACACACTCCCGTGGTCAGACACAGAGTGATTAATCCTCTACACCGACGCAACACACACTCCCGTGGTCAAACACAGAGTGATTATTCCTCTACACGGTCTCATCAGACACTCCCGGGGTCAGACACAGAATGAATCTCCTTCCACACCGTCCCATCACACACTCCCGGGGTCAGACACAGAGTGATTATTCCTCTACACGGTCCCATCAAACACTCCCTGGGTCAGACACAGAGTGATTATTCCACGACACGGTCCCATCAAACACTCCCGGGGTCAGACACAGAGTGATTATCCCTCTACACGGTCCCATCAAACACTCCCGGGGTCAGACACAGAGTGATTATTCCTCTACACGGTCCCATCAAACACTCCGGGGGTAAGACACAGTGAGATTATTCCACTACAAGTTCCCATCAAACACTCCCGGGTTCAGAGACAGAGTGAACCTCAATCCACACCGTCCCATCACACACTCCCGGGGTCAGGCACAGAGTGATTATTCCTCTACACGGTACCATCAAACACTCCCGGGGTCAGACACAGAGAGATTATTCCTCTACACGGACCCATCAAACACTCCCTGGGTCAGACACAGAGTAAATCTCAATTCTCACCGTCCCATCACACTCTCCCGGGGTCAGACACAGAGTGATTATTCCTCTACACGGTCCCATCAAACACTCCCGGGTTCAGACACAGAGTGAATCTCCCTCCACGCCGTCCCATCACACTCTCCCGGGGTCAGACACAGAGTGATTATTCCTCTACACGGTCCCATCAAACACTCCCGGGGTCTGACACAGAGTGAATCTCCGTCCACACCGTCCCAACACACACTCCCGGGGTCAGACAGAGTGATTATTCCTCTGCACGGTCCCATCATCACTCACGGGTTCAGACACAGAGTGAATCTCCCTCCACACCGTCCAGTCACAAACTCCCGGGGTCAGACACGGAGTGAATATTCCTCTACACAGCCCATCACACACTCCCGGGGTCAGACACAGAGTGAATCTCCCTCCACACCGTCCCATCACATACTCCCGGGGTCAGCAACAGAGTGATTATTCCTCTACACCGCACATCAAACTCTCCCGGGGTCAGACACAGAGTGATTATTCCTCTACACGGTCACATCAAACGCTCCCGGGGGTCAGACACAGAGTCAATAGTCCTCTACAAGGTCACATCAGACTCTTCAGTGGTCAGACACAGAGTGATTATTCCTCTATACGGTACCATCACACACTCCCGGGGTCAGAGACAGTGTGAATCTACTTCAACACCGTCCCATCACACACCCCCGGGTTCAGATACAGAGTGATTTTTCCTCTACACGTACCATCAAACACTCCCGGGGTCAGCCACGGAGTAATTATTCCTCTACACCGCCCATCAAACTCTCCCGGGGTCAGACACAGAGTGATTATTCCTCTACATGGTCCCATCAAACACTCCCGGGTTCAGACACAGAGTGAATCTCCCTCCACGCCGTCTCATCACACTCTCCCGGGGTCAGACACAGAGTGATTATTCCTCTACACGGTCCCATCAAACACCCCCGTGGTCAGACACAGAGTGATTATTCCTCTACACGGCCCCATCAAACTCTCCCGGGGTCAGACACAGAGTGATTATTTCTCTACACGGTCCCATCAAACGATCCCCGGGGGTCAGACACAGAGTGATTATTCCTCTACACGGTCCCATCATCACTCCCGGGGTCAGACACAGAGTGAATCTTCCTCCACACCGTCCAGTCACAAACTCCCGGGGTCAGACACGGAGTGATTATTCCTCTACACAGCCCATCACACACTCCCGGGATCAGACACAGAGTGAATCTCCCTCCACACCGTCCCATCACATACTCCCGGGGTCAGCCACAGAGTGATTATTCCTCTACACCGCCCATCAAACTCTCCCGGGGTCAGACACAGAGTGATTATTCCTCTACACGGTCCCATCAAACACTCCCGGGGTCAGACACAGAGTGATTATTCCTCTACACGGTCCCATCAAACACTCCGGGGGTAAGACACAGTGTGATTATTCGACTACAAGTTCCCATCAAACACTCCCGGGGTCAGAGACAGAGTGAACCTCAATCCACACCGTCCCATCACACACTCCCGGGGTCAGGCACAGAGAGATTATTCCTCTACACGGACCCATCAAACACTCCCGGGGTCAGACACGGAGTAAATCTCAATCCTCACCGTCCCATCACACACTCCCGGGGTCAGGCACAGAGTGATTATTCCTCTACACGGTACCATCAAACACTCCCGGGGTCAGACAAAGAGAGATTATTCCTCTACACGGACCCATCAAACACTCCCGGGGTCAGACACTGAGTAAATCTCAATCCTCACCGTCCCATCACACACTCCCGGGGTCATACAGAGTGTGAATCTCCTTCCACACCGTCCCATCACACTCTCCCGGGGTCAGACACAGAGTGATTATTCCTCTACACGGTCCCATCAAACACTCCCGGGTTCAGACACAGAGTGAATCTCCCTCGACGCCGTCCCATCACACTCTCCCGGGGTCAGACACAGAGTGATTATTCCTCTACACGGTCCCATCAAACACTCCCGGGGTCAGACACAGAGTGAATCTCCGTCCACACCGTCCCAACACACACTCCCGGGGTCAGACTCTGAGTGATTATTCCTCTACACGGTCCCATCATCACTCCCGGGGTCAGACACAGAGTGAATCTCCCTCCACACCGTCCAGTCACAAACGCCCGGGGTCAGACACGGAGTGAATATTCCTCTACACAGCCCATCACACACTCCCGGGGTCAGAGACAGTGTGAATCTCCTTCAACACCGTCCCATTACACACTCCCGTGGTCAGACACAGAGTGATTAATCCTCTACACCGACGCAACACACACTCCCGTGGTCAAACACAGAGTGATTATTCCTCTACACGGTCTCATCAGACACTCCCGGGGTCAGACACAGAATGAAACTCCGTCCACACCGTCCCATCACACACTCCCGGGGTCAGACACAGAGAGATTATTCCACTGCACGGTACCAACAAACACTCCCTGGGTCAGACACAGAGTGATTATCCCTCTACACGGTCCCATCAAACACTCCCGGGGTCAGACACAGAGTGTTTATTCCTCTACACGGTCGCATCAAACACTCCGGGGGTAAGACACAGTGTGATTATTCCACTACAAGTTCCCATCAAACACTCCCGGGGTCAGAGACAGAGTGAACCTCAATACACACCGTCCCATCACACACTCCCGGGGTCAGGCACAGAGAGATTATTCCTCTACACGGTACCATCAAACACTCCCAGGGTCAGACACAGAGAGATTATTCCTCTACACGGACCCATCAAACACTCCCGGGGTCAGACACAGAGTAAATCTCAATCCTCACCGTCCCATCACACACTCCCGGGGTCATACAGAGTGTGTATCTCCTTCCACACCGTCCCATCACACTCTCCCGGGGTCAGACACAGAGTGATTATTCCTCTACACGGTCCCATCAAACACTCACGGGTTCAGACACAGAGTGAATCTCCCTCCACGCCGTCCCATCACACTCTCCCGGGGTCAGACACAGAGTGATTATTCCTCTACACGGCCCCATCAAACTCTCCCGGGGTCAGACACAGAGTGATTATTCCTCTACACGGTCCCATCAAACGATCCCCGGGGGTCAGACACAGAGTGATTATTCCTCTACACGGTCCCATCAAACAATCCCGGGGTCAGACACAGAGTGAATCTCCGTCCACACCGTCCCAACACACAATCCCGGGGTCAGACTCAGAGTGATTATTCCTCTACACGGTCCCATCATCACTCCCTGGGTCAGACACAGAGTGAATCTTCCTCCACACCTTCCAGTCACAAACTCCCGGGGTCAGACACGGAGTGATTATTCCTCTACACAGCCCATCACACACTCCCGGGGTCAGACACAGAGTGAATCTCCCTCCACACCGTCCCATCACATACTCCCGGGGTCAGCCACAGAGTGATTATTCCTCTACACCGCCCATCAAACTCTTCCGGGGTCAGACACAGAATGAATCTCCGTCCACACCGTCCCATCACACACTCCCGGGGTCAGACACAGAGTGATTATTCCTCTACACGGTCCCATCAAACACTCCCTGGGTCAGACACAGAGTGATTATTCCACGACACGGTCCCATCAAACACTCCCGGGGTCAGACACAGAGTGATTATCCCTCTACACGGTCCCATCAAACACTCCCGGGGTCAGACACAGAGTGAATCTCCGTCCACACCGTCCCAACACACACTCCCGGGGTCAGACTCAGAGTGATTATTCCTCTACACGGTCCCATCAAACACTCCCGGGGTCAGACACAGAATGAATCTCCGTCCACATCGTCCAATCACACACTCCCGGGGTCAGACACAGAGTGATTATTCCTCTACACGGTCCTTTCAAACACTCCCTGGGTCAGACCCAGTTGATTATTCCTCGACACGGTCCCATCAAACACTCCGGGGGTAAGACACAGTGTGATTATTCCACTACAAGTTCCCATCAAACACTCCCGGGGTCAGAGTCAGAGTGAACCTCAATCCACACCGTCCCATCACACACTCCCGGGGTCAGATACAGAGAGATTATTCCTCTACACGGTACCATCAAACCCTACCGGGGTCAGACACAGAGTGAATCTCAATCCTCACCGACCAATCACACACTCCCGTGGTCATACAGAGTGTGAATCTCCTTCCACACCGTCCCATCACACTCTCCCGGGGTCAGACACGTAGTGATTATTCCTCTACATGGTCCCATCAAACCCTCCCGGGTTCAGACACAGAGTGAATCTCCCTCCACGCCGTCTCATCACACTCTCCCGGGGTCAGACACAGAGTGATTATTCCTCTACACGGTCCCTTCAAACACTCCCTGGGTCAGACCCAGTTGATTATTCCTCTACACGGTCCCATCAAACACTCCCGTGGTCAGACACAGAGTGATTATTCCTCTACACGGTCCCATCAAACACTCCCGTGGTCAGACACAGAGTGATTATTCCTCTACACGGCCCCATCAAACTCTCCCGGGGTCAGACACAGAATGATTATTCCTCTACACGGTCCCATCAAACGATCCCCGGGGGTCAGACACAGAGTGAATCTCCCTCCACACCGTCCCATCACATACTCCCGGTGTCAGCCACAGAGTGATTATTCCTCTACACGGTCCCATCACACACTCCCGGGGTCAGACACGGAGTGATTATTCCTCTACACCGCCCAACACACACTCCCGGTGTCAGACACAGAGTGAATCTCCCTCCACACCGTCCCATCACACACTCCAAGGGTCAGACACAGAGAGATTATTCCTCTACACGGTACCATCAAACACTCCCGGGCTCAGCCACAAAGTGATTATTCCTCTACACCGCCCATCAAACTCTCCCGGGTTCAGACACAGAGTGATTATTCCTCTACACGGTCACATCAAACGCTCCCGGGGGTCAGACACAGAGTCAATATTCCTCTACAAGGTCACATCAGACTCTTCCGTGGTCAGACGAGTGATTATTCCTCTACACGGTACAATCACACACTCCCGGGGTCAGAGACAGAGTGAATCTCCCTCCACACCGTCCCATCACACACCCCCGGGGTCAGACACAGAGTGATTATTCCTCTACACGGTCCCATCAAACACTCCCGGGGTCAGACACAGAGTCATTCTTACTCCACCCCGTCCCATTACACACTCCCGTGGTCAGACACAGAGTGATTAATCCTCTACACCGACGCAACACACACTCCCGTGGTCAAACACAGAGTGATTATTCCTCTACACGGTCTCATCAGACACTCCCGGGGTCAGACACAGAATGAATCTCCTTCCACACCGTCCCATCAAACACTCCCTGGGTCAGACACAGAGTGATTATTCCACGACACGGTCCCATCAAACACTCCCGGGGTCAGACACAGAGTGATTATCCCTCTACACGGTCCCATCAAACACTCCCGGGGTCAGACACAGAGTGATTATTCCTCTACACGGTCCCATCAAACACTCCGGGGGTAAGACACAGTGTGATTATTCCACTACAAGTTCCCATCAAACACTCCCGGGGTCAGAGACAGAGTGAACCTCAATCCACACCGTCCCATCACACACTCCCGGGGTCAGGCACAGAGTGATTATTCCTCTACACGGTACCATCAAACACTCCCGGGGTCAGACACAGAGAGATTATTCCTCTACACGGACCCATCAAACACTCCCGGGGTCAGACACAGAGTAAATCTCAATTCTCACCGTCCCATCACACTCTCCCGGGGTCAGACACAGAGTGATTATTCCTCTACACGGTCCCATCAAACACTCCCGGGTTCAGACACAGTGTGAATCTCCCTCCACGCCGTCCCATCACAATCTCCCGGGGTCAGACACAGAGTGATTATTCCTCTACACGGTCCCATCAAACACTCCCGGGGTCTGACACAGAGTGAATCTCCGTCCACACCGTCCCAACACACACTCCCGGGGTCAGACAGAGTGATTATTCCTCTGCACGGTCCCATCATCACTCCCGGGTTCAGACACAGAGTGAATCTCCCTCCACACCGTCCAGTCACAAACTCCCGGGGTCAGACACGGAGTGAATATTCCTCTACACAGCCCATCACACACTCCCGGGGTCAGACACAGAGTGAATCTCCCTCCACACCGTCCCATCACATACTCCCGGGGTCAGCAACAGAGTGATTATTCCTCTACACCGCACATCAAACTCTCCCGGGGTCAGACACAGAGTGATTATTCCTCTACACGGTCACATCAAACGCTCCCGGGGGTCAGACACAGAGTCAATAGTCCTCTACAAGGTCACATCAGACTCTTCAGTGGTCAGACACAGAGTGATTATTCCTCTATACGGTACCATCACACACTCCCGGGGTCAGAGACAGTGTGAATCTACTTCAACACCGTCCCATCACACACCCCCGGGTTCAGATACAGAGTGATTTTTCCTCTACACGTACCATCAAACACTCCCGGGGTCAGCCACGGAGTAATTATTCCTCTACACCGCCCATCAAACTCTCCCGGGGTCAGACACAGAGTGATTATTCCTCTACACGGTACCATCACACACTCCCGGGGTCAGAGACAGTGTGAATCTCCTTCAACACCGTCCCATCACACACCCCCGGGGTCAGACACAGAGTGATTATTCCTCTACACGGTCCCATCAAACACTCCCGGGGTCAGACACAGAGTCATTATTACTCCACCCCGTCCCATCACACACTCCCGTGGTCAGAAACAGAGGGATTAATCCTCTACACCGACGCAACACACACTCCCGTGGTCAAACACAGAGTGATTATTCCTCTACACGGTCCCATCAAACACTCCCGGGGTCAGACACAGAATGAATCTCCGTCCACACCGTCCCATCACACACTCCCGGGGTCAGACACAGATTGATTATTCCTCTACACGGTCCCTTCAAACACTCCCTGGGTCAGACCCAGTTGATTATTCCTCGACACGGTCCCATCAAACACTCCCGGGGTCAGACACAGAGTGATTATTCCTCTACACGCTTCCATCAAACACACCCGGCGTCAGACACAGAGTGATTATTCCTCTACACGGTCCCATCAAACACTCCCGGGGTCAGACACAGAGTGATTATTCCTCTACACGGTCCCATCAAACACTCCGGGGGTAAGACACAGTGTGATTATTCCACTACAAGTTCCCATCAAACAATCCCGGGGTCAGACACAGAGTCATTATTCCTCCAGCCCGTCCCATTACACACTCCCGAGGTCAGACACAGAATGAATCTCCGTCCACACCGTCCCATCACACACTCCCGGGGTCAGACACAGAGAGATTATTCCTCTACACGGTACCATCAAACCCTCCCGGTGTGAGACACAGAGTGAATCTCAATCCTCACCGACCAATCACACACTCCCGGGGTCATACAGAGTGTGAATCTCCTTCCACACCGTCCCATCACACTCTCCCGGGGTCAGACACGTAGTGATTATTCCTCTACATGGTCCCATCAAACCCTCCCGGGTTCAGACACAGAGTGAATCTCCCTCCACGCCGTCTCATCACACTCTCCCGGGGTCAGACACAGAGTGATTATTCCTCTACACGGTCCCATCAAACACTCCCGTGGTCAGACACAGAGTGATTATTCCTCTACACGGCCCCATCAAACAATCCCGGGGTCAGACACAGAGTGAATCTCCGTCCACACCGTCCCAACACACACTCCCGGGGTCAGACTCAGAGTGATTATTCCTCTACACGGTCCCATCATCACTCCCTGCGTCAGACACAGAGTGAATCTTCCTCCACACCTTCCAGTCACAAACTCCCGGCGTCAGACACGTAGTGATTATTCCTCTACACAGCCCATCACACACTCCCGGGGTCAGACACAGAGTGAATCTCCCTCCTCACCGTCCCATCACATACTCCCGGGGTCAGGCGCAGAGTGATTATTCCTCTACACCGCCCATCAAACTCTCCCGGGGTCAGACACAGAATGAATCTCCGTCCACACCGTCCCATCACAAACTCCCGGGGTCAGACACAGAGTGATTATTCCTCTACACGGTCCCATCAAACACTCCCTGGGTCAGACACAGAGTGATTATTCCACGACACGGTCCCATCAAACACTCCCGGGGTCAGACACAGAGTGATTATCCCTCTACACGGTCCCATCAAACACTAACGGGGTCAGACACAGAGTGATTATTCCTCTACACGGTCCCATCAAACACTCCGGGGGTAAGACACAGTGTGATTATTCCACTACAAGTTCCCATCAAACACTCCCGGGGTCAGAGACAGAGTGAACCTCAATCCACACCGTCCCATCACACACTCCCGGGGTCAGGCACAGAGAGATTATTCCTCTACACGGTACCATCAAACACTCCCGGGGTCAGAGACAGAGTAAATCTCAATCCTCACCGTCACATCACACTCTGCCGGGGTCAGACACAGATTGATTATTCCTCTACACGGTCCCATCAAACACTCCCGGGGTCATACAGAGTGTGAATCTCCTTCCACACCGTCACATCACACTCTCCCGGGGTCAGACACAGAGTGATTATTCCTCTACACGGTACCATCAAACACTCCCGGGGTCAGACACAGAGAGATTATTCCTCTACACGGACCCATCAAACACTCCCGGGGTCAGACACAGGGTAAATCTCAATCCTCACCGTCCCATCACACACTCCCGGGGTCATACAGAGTGTGAATCTCCTTCCACACCGTCCCATCACACTCTCCCGGGGTCAGACACAGAGTGATTATTCCTCTACACGGTCCCATCAAACACTCCCGGGTTCAGACACAGAGTGAATCTCCCTCCACGCCGTCCCATCACACTCTCCCTGGGTCAGACACAGAGTGATTATTCCTCTACACGGTCCCATCAAACACTCCCGGGGTCAGACACAGAGTGAATCTCCGTCCACACCGTCCCAACACACACTCCCGGGATCAGACACAGAGTGATTATTCCTCTACACGGTCCCATCATCACTCCCGGGGTCAGACACAGAGTGAATCTCCCTCCACACCGTCCCATCACACTCTCCCGGGGTCAGACACAGAGTGATTATTACTCTACACGGTCCCATCAAACACTCCCGGGTTCAGACACAGAGTGAATCTCCCTCCACGCCGTCCCATCACACTCTACCGGGGTCAGACACAGAATGATTATTCCACTACACGGTCCCATCAAACACTCCCGTGGTCAGACACAGAGTGATTATTCCTCTACACGGCCCAATCACACACTCCCGGAGTCAGAGACAGTGTGAATCTCCTTCAACACCGTCCCATCACACACCCCCGGGGTCAGACACAGAGTGATTATTCCTCTACACGGTCCCATCAAACACTCCCGGGGTCAGACACAGAGTCATTATTACTCCACCCCGTCCCATTACACACTCCCGTGGTCAGAGACAGAGTGATTAATCCTCTACACCGACGCAACACACACTCCCGTGGTCAAACACAGAGTGATTATTCCTCTACACGGTCTCATCAGACACTCCCGGGGTCAGCCACGGAGTGATTATTCCTCTACACCGCCCATCAAACTCTCCCGGGGTCAGACACAGAGAGATTATTCCTCTACACGGTACCAGCAAACACTCCCGGGGTCAGAGACAGAGTAAATCTCAATCCTCACCGTCCCATCACACACTCCCGGGGTCATACAGAGTGTGAATCTCCTTCCACACCGTCCCATCACACTCTCCCGGGGTCAGACACAGAGTGATTATTCCTCTACACGGTCCCATCAAACACTCCCGGGTTCAGACACAGAGTGAATCTCCCTCGACGCCGTCCCATCACACTCTCCCGGGGTCAGACACAGAGTGATTATTCCTCTACACGGTCCCATCAAACACTCCCGGGGTCAGACACAGAGTGAATCTCCGTCCACGCCGTCCCAACACACACTCCCGGGGTCAGACTCAGAGTGATTATTCCTCTACACGGTCCCATCATCACTCCCGGGGTCAGACACAGAGTGAATCTCCCTCCACACCGTCCAGCCACAAACTCCCGGGGTCAGACACGGAGTGAATATTCCTCTACACAGCCCATCACACACACCCGGGGTCATACAGAGTGTGAATCTCCTTCCACACCGTCCCATCACACTCTCCCGGGGTCAGACACAGAGTGATTATTCCTCTACACGGTACCATCAAACACTCCCGGGGTCAGACACAGAGAGATTATTCCTCTACACGGACCCATCAAACACTCCCGGGGTCAGACACAGAGTAAATCTCAATCCTCACCGACCCATCACACACTCCCGGGGTCATACAGAGTGTGAATCTCCTTCCACACCGTCCCATCACACTCTCCCGGGGTCAGACACAGAGTGATTATTCCTCTACACGGTCCCATCAAACACTCCCGGGTTCAGACACAGAGTGAATCTCCCTCCACGCCGTCCCATCACACTCTCCCTGGGTCAGACACAGAGTGATTATTCCTCTACACGGTCCCATCAAACACTCCCGGGGTCAGACACAGAGTGAATCTCCTTCCACACCGTCCCAACACACACTCCCGGGATCAGACACAGAGTGATTATTCCTCTACACGGTCCCATCATCACTCCCGGGGTCAGACACAGAGTGAATCTCCCTCCACACCGTCCAGTCACAAACTCCCGGGGTCAGACACGGAGTGAATATTCCTCTACACAGCCCATCACACACTCCCGGGGTCATACAGAGTGTGAATCTCCTTCCACACCGTCCCATCAAACACTCCCGGGTTCAGACACAGAGTGAATCTCCCTCCACGCCGTCCCATCACACTCTCCCGGGGTCAGACACAGAATGATTATTCCACTACACGGTCCCATCAAACACTCCCGTGGTCAGACACAGAGTGATTATTCCTCTACACGGCCCAATCACACACTCCCGGAGTCAGAGACAGTGTGAATCTCCTTCAACACCGTCCCATCACACACCCCCGGGGTCAGACACAGAGTGATTATTCCTCTACACGGTCCCATCAAACCTCCCGGGGTCAGACACAGTCATTATTACTCCACCCCGTCCCATTACACACTCCCGTGGTCAGAGACAGAGTGATTAATCCTCTACACCGACGCAACACACACTCCCGTGGTCAAACACAGAGTGATTATTCCTCTACACGGTCTCATCAGACACTCCCGGGGTCAGACACAGAGTGATTATTCCACGACACGGTCCCATCAAACACTCCCGGGGTCAGACACAGAGTGATTATCCCTCTACACGGTCCCATCAAACACTCCCGGGGTCAGACACAGAGTGATTATTCCTCTACAAGGTCCCATCAAACACTCCGGGGGTAAGACACAGTGTGATTATTCCACTACAAGTTCCCATCAAACACTCCCGGGGTCAGAGACAGAGTGAACCTCAATCCACACCGTCCCATCACACACTCCCGGGGTCAGGCACAGAGTGATTATTCCTCTACACGGACCCATCAAACACTCCCGGGGTCAGACACAGAGTAAATCTCAATCCTCACCGTCCCATCACACACTCCCGGGGTCATACAGAGTGTGAATCTCCAACCACACCGTCCCATCTCACTCTCCCGGGGTCAGACACAGAGTGATTATTCCTCTACACGGTCCCATCAAACACTCCCGGGTTCAGACACAGAGTGAATCTCCCTCCACGCCGTCCCATCACACTCTCCCGGGGTCAGACACAGAGTGATTATTCCTCTACACGGTCCCATCAAACACTCCCGGGGTCAGACACAGAGTGAATCTCCGTCCACACCGTCCCAACACACACTCCCGTGGTCAAACACAGAGTGATTATTCCTCTACACGGTCCCATCAAACACTCCCGGGGTCAGACACAGAATGAATCTCCGTCCACACCGTCCAATCACACACTCCCGGGGTCAGACACAGAGTGATTATTCCTCTACACGGTCCTTTCAAACACTCCCTGGGTCAGACCCAGTTGATTATTCCTCGACACGGTCCCATCAAACACTCCGGGGGTAAGACACAGTGTGATTATTCCACTACAAGTTCCCATCAAACACTCCCGGGGTCAGAGTCAGAGTGAACCTCAATCCACACCGTCCCATCACACACTCCCGGGGTCAGATACAGAGAGATTATTCCTCTACACGGTACCATCAAACCCTACCGGGGTCAGACACAGAGTGAATCTCAATCCTCACCGACCAATCACACACTCCCGTGGTCATACAGAGTGTGAATCTCCTTCCACACCGTCCCATCACACTCTCCCGGGGTCAGACACGTAGTGATTATTCCTCTACATGGTCCCATCAAACCCTCCCGGGTTCAGACACAGAGTGAATCTCCCTCCACGCCGTCTCATCACACTCTCCCGGGGTCAGACACAGAGTGATTATTCCTCTACACGGTCCCTTCAAACACTCCCTGGGTCAGACCCAGTTGATTATTCCTCTACACGGTCCCATCAAACACTCCCGTGGTCAGACACAGAGTGATTATTCCTCTACACGGTCCCATCAAACACTCCCGTGGTCAGACACAGAGTGATTATTCCTCTACACGGCCCCATCAAACTCTCCCGGGGTCAGACACAGAATGATTATTCCTCTACACGGTCCCATCAAACGATCCCCGGGGGTCAGACACAGAGTGAATCTCCCTCCACACCGTCCCATCACATACTCCCGGTGTCAGCCACAGAGTGATTATTCCTCTACACCGCCCATCAAACTCTCCCGGGGTCAGACACAGAGTGATTATTCCTGTACACGGTCACATCAGACTCTTTCGTGTTCAGACACAGAGTGATTATTCCTCTACACGGTCCCATCACACACTCCCGGGGTCAGACACGGAGTGATTATTCCTCTACACCGCCCAACACACACTCCCGGTGTCAGACACAGAGTGAATCTCCCTCCACACCGTCCCATCACAAACTCCAAGGGTCAGACACAGAGAGATTATTCCTCTACACGGTCACATCAAACGCTCCCGGGGGTCAGACACAGAGTCAATATTCCTCTACAAGGTCACATCAGACTCTTCCGTGGTCAGACACAGAGTGATTATTCCTCTACACGGTACAATCACACACTCCCGGGGTCAGAGACAGAGTGATTATTCCTCTACACGGTCCCATCAAACACTCCCGGGGTCATACACAGAGTCATTATTCCTCCACCCCGTCCCATTACACACTCCCGTGGTCAGACGCAGAGTGATTAATCCTCTACACCGACGCAACACACACTCCCGTGGTCAAACACAGAGTGACTATTCCTCTACACGGTCTCATCAGAACCTCCCGGGGTCAGACACAGAATGAATCTCCGTCCACACCGTCCCATCACACACTCCCGGGGTCAGACACAGAGTGATTATTCCTCTACACGGTCCCATCAAACACTCCCTGGGTCAGACACAGAGTGATTATTCCTCGACACGGTCCCATCAAACACTCCCGGGGTCAGACACAGAGTGATTATTCCTCTACACGGTCCCATCAAACACTCCCGGGGTCAGACACAGAGTGATTATTCCTCTACACGGTCCCATCAAACACTCCCGGGGTCAGACACAGAGTGATTTTTCCTCTACACGGTACCATCAAACACTCCCGGGGTCAGAGACAGAGTAAATCTCAATCCTCACCGTCCCATCACACACTCCCGGGGTCCTACAGAGTGTGAATCTCCTTCCACACCGTCCCATCACACTCTCCCGGGGTCAGACACAGAGTGATTATTCCTCTACACGGTCCCATCAAACACTCCCGGGTTCAGACAGAGAGTGAATCTCCCTCCACGCCGTCCCATCACACTCTCCCGGGGTCAGACACAGAGTGATTATTCCACTACACGGTCCCATCAAACACTCCCGTGGTCAGACACAGAGTGATTATTCCTCTACACAGCCCCATCAAACTCTCCCGGGGTCAGACACAGAGTGATTATTCCTCTACACGGTCCCATCAAACACTCCCGGGGTCAGACACAGAGTGATTATTCCTCTACACGGTCCCATCAAACACTCCCGGGTTCAGACACAGAGTGAATCTCCCTCCACGCCGTCCCATCACACTCTCCCTGGGTCAGACACAGAGTGATTATTCCTCTACACGGTCCCATCAAACACTCCCGGGGTCAGACACAGAGTGAATCTCCTTCCACACCGTCCCAACACACACTCCCGGGATCAGACACAGAGTGATTATTCCTCTACACGGTCCCATCATCACTCCCGGGGTCAGACACAGAGTGAATCTCCCTCCACACCGTCCAGTCACAAACTCCCGGGGTCAGACACGGAGTGAATATTCCTCTACACAGCCCATCACACACTCCCGGGGTCATACAGAGTGTGAATCTCCTTCCACACCGTCCCATCACACTCTTCCGGGGTCAGACACAGAGTGATTATTCCTCTACACGGTCCCATCAAACACTCCCGGGTTCAGACACAGAGTGAATCTCCCTCCACGCCGTCCCATCACACTCTCCCGGGGTCAGACACAGAATGATTATTCCACTACACGGTCCCATCAAACACTCCCGTGGTCAGACACAGAGTGATTATTCCTCTACACGGCCCAATCACACACTCCCGGAGTCAGAGACAGTGTGAATCTCCTTCAACACCGTCCCATCACACACCCCCGGGGTCAGACACAGAGTGATTATTCCTCTACACGGTCCCATCAAACCTCCCGGGGTCAGACACAGTCATTATTACTCCACCCCGTCCCATTACACACTCCCGTGGTCAGAGACAGAGTGATTAATCCTCTACACCGACGCAACACACACTCCCGTGGTCAAACACAGAGTGATTATTCCTCTACACGGTCTCATCAGACACTCCCGGGGTCAGACACAGAGTGATTATTCCACGACACGGTCCCATCAAACACTCCCGGGGTCAGACACAGAGTGATTATCCCTCTACACGGTCCCATCAAACACTCCCGGGTTCAGACACAGAGTGATTATTCCTCTACAAGGTCCCATCAAACACTCCGGGGGTAAGACACAGTGTGATTATTCCACTACAAGTTCCCATCAAACACTCCCGGGGTCAGAGACAGAGTGAACCTCAATCCACACCGTCCCATCACACACTCCCGGGGTCAGGCACAGAGTGATTATTCCTCTACACGGACCCATCAAACACTCCCGGGGTCAGACACAGAGTAAATCTCAATCCTCACCGTCCCATCACACACTCCCGGGGTCATACAGAGTGTGAATCTCCTTCCACACCGTCCCATCACACTCTCCCGGGGTCAGACACAGAGTGATTATTCCTCTACACGGTCCCATCAAACACTCCCGGGTTCAGACACAGAGTGAATCTCCCTCCACGCCGTCCCATCACACTCTCCCGGGGTCAGACACAGAGTGATTATTCCTCTACACGGTCCCATCAAACACTCCCGGGGTCAGACACAGAGTTAATCTCCGTCCACACCGTCCCAACACACACTCCCGTGGTCAAACACAGAGTGATTATTCCTCTACACGGTCCCATCAAACACTCCCGGGGTCAGACACAGAATGAATCTCCGTCCACACCGTCCAATCACACACTCCCGGGGTCAGACACAGAGTGATTATTCCTCTACACGGTCCTTTCAAACACTCCCTGGGTCAGACCAGTTGATTATTCCTCGACACGGTCCCATCAAACACTCCGGGGGTAAGACACAGTGTGATTATTCCACTACAAGTTCCCATCAAACACTCCCGGGGTCAGAGTCAGAGTGAACCTCAATCCACACCGTCCCATCACACACTCCCGGGGTCAGATACAGAGAGATTATTCCTCTACACGGTACCATCAAACCCTACCGGGGTCAGACACAGAGTGAATCTCAATCCTCACCGACCAATCACACACTCCCGTGGTCATACAGAGTGTGAATCTCCTTCCACACCGTCCCATCACACTCTCCCGGGGTCAGACACGTAGTGATTATTCCTCTACATGGTCCCATCAAACCCTCCCGGGTTCAAACACAGAGTGAATCTCCCTCCACGCCGTCTCATCACACTCTCCCGGGGTCAGACACAGAGTGATTATTCCTCTACACGGTCCCTTCAAACACTCCCTGGGTCAGACCCAGTTGATTATTCCTCTACACGGTCCCATCAAACACTCCCGTGGTCAGACACAGAGTGATTATTCCTCTACACGGTCCCATCAAACACTCCCGTGGTCAGACACAGAGTGATTATTCCTCTACACGGCCCCATCAAACTCTCCCGGGGTCAGACACAGAATGATTATTCCTCTACACGGTCCCATCAAACGATCCCCGGGGGTCAGACACAGAGTGAATCTCCCACCACACCGTCCCATCACATACTCCCGGTGTCAGCCACAGAGTGATTATTCCTCTACACCGCCCATCAAACTCTCCCGGGGTCAGACACAGAGTGATCATTCCTGTACACGGTCACATCAGACTCTTTCGTGGTCAGACACAGAGTGATTATTCCTCTACACGGTCCCATCACACACTCCCGGGGTCAGACACGGAGTGATTATTCCTCTACACCGCCCAACACACACTCCCGGTGTCAGACACAGAGTGAATCTCCCTCCACACCGTCCCATCACACACTCCAAGGGTCAGACACAGAGAGATTATTCCTCTACACGGTACCATCAAACACTCCCGGGCTCAGCCACAAAGTGATTATTCCTCTACACCGCCCATCAAACTCTCCCTTGGTTCAGACACAGAGTGATTATTCCTCTACACGGTCACATCAAACGCTCCCGGGGGTCAGACACAGAGTCAATATTCCTCTACAAGGTCACATCAGACTCTTCCATGGTCAGACACAGAGTGATTATTCCTCTACACGGTACAATCACACACTCCCGGGGTCAGAGACAGAGTGATTATTCCTCTACACGGTCCCATCAAACACTCCCGGGGTCATACACAGAGTCATTATTCCTCCACCCCGTCCCATTACACACTCCCGTGGTCAGACACAGAGTGATTAATCCTCTACACCGACGCAACACACACTCCCGTGGTCAAACACAGAGTGACTATTCCTCTACACGGTCTCATCAGAACCTCCCGGGGTCAGACACAGAATGAATCTCCGTCCACACCGTCCCATCACACACTCCCGGGGTCAGACACAGAGTGATTATTCCTCTACACGGTCCCATCAAACACTCCCTGGGTCAGACACAGAGTGATTATTCCTCGACACGGTCCCATCAAACACTCCCGGGGTCAGACACAGAGTGATTATTCCTCTACACGGTCCCATCAAACACTCCCGGGGTCAGACACAGAGTGATTATTCCTCTACACGGTCCCATCAAACACTCCCGGGGTCAGACACAGAGTAAATCTCAATCCTCACCGTCCCATCACACACTCCCGGGGTCATACAGAGTGTGAATCTCCTTCCACACCGTCCCATCACACTCTCCCGGGGTCAGACACAGAGTGATTATTCCTCTACACGGTCCCATCAAACACTCCCGGGTTCAGACAGAGAGTGAATCTCCCTCCACGCCGTCCCATCACACTCTCCCGGGGTCAGACACAGAGCGATTATTCCACTACACGGTCCCATCAAACACTCCCGTGGTCAGACACAGAGTGATTATTCCTCTACACAGCCCCATCAAACTCTCCCGGGGTCAGACACAGAGTGATTATTCCTCTACACGGTCCCATCAAACACTCCCGGGGTCAGACACAGAGTGAATCTCCGTCCACACCGTCCCAACACACACTCCCGGGGTCAGACTCAGAGTGATTATTCCTCTACACGGTCCCATCATCACTCCCGGGGTCAGACACAGAGTGAATCTCTCTCCACACCGTCCAGTCACAAACTCCCGGGGTCAGACACGGAGTGAATATTCCTCTACACAGCCCATCACACACTCCCGGGGTCAGACACATAGTGAATCTCCCTCCACACCGTCCCATCACATACTCCCGGGGTCAGCCACAGAGTGATTGTTCCTCTACCCCGCACATCAAACTCTCCCGTGGTCAGACACAGAGTGATTATTCCTCCACACGGTCACATCAAACGCTCCCGGGGGTCAGACACAGAGTCAATATTCCTCTACAAGGTCACATCAGACTCTTCCGTGGACAGACACAGAGTGATTATTCCTCTATACGGTACCATCACACACTCCCGGGGTCAGAGACAGTGTGAATCTCCTTCAACACCGTCCCATCACACACCCCCGGGTTCAGATACAGAGTGATTTTTCCTCTACACGTACCATCAAACACTCCCGGGGTCAGCCACGGAGTGATTATTCCTCTACACCGCCCATCAAACTCTCCCGGGGTCAGACACAGAGTGATTATTCCTCTACACTGTACCATCACACACTCCCGGGGTCAGAGACAGTGTGAATCTCCTTCAACACCGTCCCATCACACACCCCCGGGGTCAGACACAGAGTGATTATTCCTCTACACAGCCCATCACACACTCCCGGGGTCAGACACATAGTGAATCTCCCTCCACACCGTCCCATCACATACTCCCGGGGTCAGCCACAGAGTGATTGTTCCTCTACCCCGCACATCAAACTCTCCCGTGGTCAGACACAGAGTGATTATTCCTCCACACGGTCACATCAAACGCTCCCGGGGGTCAGACACAGAGTCAATATTCCTCTACAAGGTCACATCAGACTCTTCCGTGGACAGACACAGAGTGATTATTCCTCTATACGGTACCATCACACACTCCCGGGGTCAGAGACAGTGTGAATCTCCTTCAACACCGTCCCATCACACACCCCCGGGTTCAGATACAGAGTGATTTTTCCTCTACACGTACCATCAAACACTCCCGGGGTCAGCCACGGAGTGATTATTCCTCTACACCGCCCATCAAACTCTCCCGGGGTCAGACACAGAGTGATTATTCCTCTACACTGTACCATCACACACTCCCGGGGTCAGAGACAGTGTGAATCTCCTTCAACACCGTCCCATCACACACCCCCGGGGTCAGACACAGAGTGATTATTCCTCTACACGGTCCCATCAAACACTCCCGGGGTCAGACACAGAATGAATCTCCGTCCACACCGTCCCATCACACACTCCCGTGGTCAGACACAGAGGGATTAATCCTCTACACCGACGCAACACACACTCCCGTGGTCAAACACAGAGTGATTATTCCACTACACGGTCCCATCAAACACTCCCGGGGTCAGACACAGAATGAATCTCCGTCCACACCGTCCCATCACACACTCCCGGGGTCAGACACAGAGTGATTATTCCTCTACACGGTCCCTTCAAACACTCCCTGGGTCAGACCCAGTTGATTATTCCTCGACACGGTCCCATCAAACACTCCCGGGGTCAGACACAGAGTTATTATTCCTCTACACGCTCCCATCAAACACACCCGGGCGTCAGACACAGAGTGATTATTCCTCTACACGGTCCCATCAAACACTCCCGGGGTCAGACACAGAGTGATTATTCCTCTACACGGTCCCATCAAACACTCCGGGGGTAAGACACAGTGTGATTATTCCACTACAAGTTCCCATCAAACACTCCCGGGGTCAGAGACAGTGTGAATCTCCTTCAACACCGTCCCATCACACACCCCCGGGTTCAGATACAGAGTGATTTTTCCTCTACACGTACCATCAAACACTCCCGGGGTCAGCCACGGAGTGATTATTCCTCTACACCGCCCATCAAACTCTCCCGGGGTCAGACACAGAGTGATTATTCCTCTACACTGTACCATCACACACTCCCGGGGTCAGAGACAGTGTGAATCTCCTTCAACACCGTCCCATCACACACCCCCGGGGTCAGACACAGAGTGATTATTCCTCTACACGGTCCCATCAAACACTCCCGGGGTCAGACACAGAATGAATCTCCGTCCACACCGTCCCATCACACACTCCCGTGGTCAGACACAGAGGGATTAATCCTCTACACCGACGCAACACACACTCCCGTGGTCAAACACAGAGTGATTATTCCACTACACGGTCCCATCAAACACTCCCGGGGTCAGACACAGAATGAATCTCCGTCCACACCGTCCCATCACACACTCCCGGGGTCAGACACAGAGTGATTATTCCTCTACACGGTCCCTTCAAACACTCCCTGGGTCAGACCCAGTTGATTATTCCTCGACACGGTCCCATCAAACACTCCCGGGGTCAGACACAGAGTTATTATTCCTCTACACGCTCCCATCAAACACACCCGGGCGTCAGACACAGAGTGATTATTCCTCTACACGGTCCCATCAAACACTCCCGGGGTCAGACACAGAGTGATTATTCCTCTACACGGTCCCATCAAACACTCCGGGGGTAAGACACAGTGTGATTATTCCACTACAAGTTCCCATCAAACACTCCCGGGGTCAGAGTCAGAGTGAACCTCAATCCACACCGTCCCATCACACACTCCCGGGGTCAGACACAGAGAGATTATTCCTCTACACGGTACCATCAAACCCTCCCGGGGTCAGACACAGAGTGAATCTCAATCCTCACCGACCAATCACACACTCCCGGCGTCATACAGAGTGTGAATCTCCTTCCACACCGTCCCATCACACTCTCCCGGGGTCAGACACATAGTGATTATTCCTCTACACGGTCCCATCAAACACTCCCGGGTTCAGACACACAGTGAATCTCCCTCCACGCCGTCTCATCACACTCTCCCGGGGTCAGACACAGAGTGATTATTCCTCTACACGGTCCCATCAAACACTCCCGTGGTCAGACACAGAGTGATTATTCCTCTACACGGCCACATCAAACTCTCCCGGTGTCAGACACAGAGTGATTATTCCTCTACACGGTCCCATCAAACAATCCCGGGGTCAGACACAGAGTGAATCACCGTCCACACCGTCCCAACACACTCTCCCGGGGTCAGACTCAGAGTGATTATTCCTCTACACGGTCCCATCATCACTCCCGGGGTCAGACACAGAGTGAATCTCCCTCCACACAGTCCAGTCACAAACTCCCGGGGTCAGACACGGAGTGATTATTCCTCTACACAGCCCATCACACACTCCCGGGGTCAGACACAGAGTGAATCTCCCTCTACACCGCACGTCAATCTCTCCCGGGGTCAGACACAGAGTGATTATTCCTCTACACGGTACCATCACACACTCCCGGGGTCAGAGACAGTGTGAATCTCCTTCAACACCGTCCCATCACACACCCCCGGGGTCAGACACAGAGTGAATATTCCTCTACACAGCCCATCACACACTCCCGGGGTCAGACACATAGTGAATCTCCCTCCACACCGTCCCATCACATACTCCCGGGGTCAGCCACAGAGTGATTGTTCCTCTACCCCGCACATCAAACTCTCCCGTGGTCAGACACAGAGTGATTATTCCTCCACACGGTCACATCAAACGCTCCCGGGGGTCAGACACAGAGTCAATATTCCTCTACAAGGTCACATCAGACTCTTCCGTGGACAGACACAGAGTGATTATTCCTCTATACGGTACCATCACACACTCCCTGTGTCAGACACAGTGAGAATCACCTTCAACACCGTCCCATCACACACTCCCGGGGTCAGACACAGAGAGATTATTCCTCTACACGGTACCATCAAACACTCCCGGGGTCAGACCCAGTGAGATTATTCTTCTACACGGTACCATCAAACACTCCCGGGGTCAGACACAAAGAGATTATTCCTCTACACGGTCCCATCAAACACTCCCGGTGTCAGAGACAGAGTCATTATTCCTCTACAAGGTCACATCAAACTCTTCCGTGGTCAGACACAGAGTGATTATTCCTCTACAAGGCCCCATCAAACGCTCCCGGTGGTCAGACCCAGAGTGATTATTCCTCTACACGGTCCCATCAAACACTCCGGGGGTAAGACACAGAGTGATTATTCCGCTACAAGGTCCCATCAAACGCTCCCGGGGTCAGACACAGAGAGATTATTCCTCTGCACGGTCCCATCAAACTCTCCCGGGGTCAGACACAGAGTGAATCTTAATCCTCACCGTCCCATCACACACTCCCGGGGTCAGAAACAGAGTGATTATTCCTCTACACGGACCCATCAAACACTCCCTGGGTCAGACACAGAGTGAATCTCAATCCTCACCGTCCCATCACACACTCCCGGGGTCATACAGAGTTTGAATCTCCTTCCACACCGTCCCATCAGACACTCCCGTGGTCAGACTCAGAGTGATTATTCCTCTACACGGTCCCATCATCACTGCCGGGGTCAGGCACAGAGTGAATCTCCCTCCACACCGTCCAGTCACAAACTCCCGGGGTCAGACACGGAGTGATTATTCCTCTACACAGCCCATCACACACTCCCGGGGTCAGACACAGAGTGAATCTCCCTCCACACCGTCCCATCACATACTCCCGGGGTCAGCCACAGAGTGATTATTCCTCTACACCGCCCATCAAACTCTCCCGGGGTCAGACACAGAGTGATTATTCCTCTACACCGCCCATCAAACTCTCTCGGGGTCAGACACAGAGTGATTATTCCTCTACACGGTCCCATCAAACACTCCCGGGTTCAGACACAGAGTGAATCTCCCTCCACGCCGTCCCATCACACTCTCCCGGGGTCAGACACAGAGTGATTATTCCTCTACACGGTCCCATCAAACACTCCCGGGGTCAGACACAAAGAGATTATTCCTCTACACGGTCCCATCAAACACTCCCGGTGTCAGAGACAGAGTCATTATTCCTCTACAAGGTCACATCAAACTCTTCCGTGGTCAGACACAGAGTGATTATTCCTCTACAAGGCCCCATCAAACGCTCCCGGTGGTCAGACCCAGAGTGATTATTCCTCTACACGGTCCCATCAAACACTCCGGGGGTAAGACACAGAGTGATTATTCCGCTACAAGGTCCCATCAAACGCTCCCGGGGTCAGACACAGAGAGATTATTCCTCTACACGGTCCCATCAAACTCTCCCGGGGTCAGACACAGAGTGAATCTTAATCCTCACCGTCCCATCACACACTCCCGGGGTCAGAAACAGAGTGATTATTCCTCTACCCGGACCCATCAAACACTCCCTGGGTCAGACACAGAGTGAATCTCAATCCTCACCGTCCCATCACACACTCCCGGGGTCATACAGAGTGTGAATCTCCTTCCACACCGTCCCATCAGACACTCCCGTGGTCAGACTCAGAGTGATTATTCCTCTACACGGTCCCATCATCACTGCCGGGGTCAGACACAGAGTGAATCTCCCTCCACACCGTCCAGTCACAAACTCCCGGGGTCAGACACGGAGTGATTATTCCTCTACACAGCCCATCACACACTCCCGGGGTCAGACACAGAGTGAATCTCCCTCCACACCGTCCCATCACTACTCCCGGGGTCAGCCACAGAGTGATTATTCCTCTACACCGCCCATCAAACTCTCCCGGGGTCAGACACAGAGTGATTATTCCTCTACACGGTCCCATCAAACACTCCCGGGTTCAGACACAGAGTGAATCTCCCTCCACGCCGTCCCATCACACTCTCCCGGGGTCAGACACAGAGTGATTATTCCTCTACACGGTCCCATCAAACACTCCCGTGGTCAGACACAGAGTGATTATTCCTCTACACGGCCCCATCAAACTCTCCAGGGGTCAGAAACAGAGTGATTATTCCTCTACACGGTCCCATCAAACGATCCCCGGGGGTCAGACACAGAGTGATTATTCCTCTACACGGTCCCATCAAACAATCCAGGGGTCAGACACAGAGTGAATCTCCGTCCACACCGTCCCAACACACTCTCCCGGGGTCAGACACAGAGTGATTATTCCTCTACACGGTCCCATCATCACTCCCGGGGTCAGACACGGAGTGAATCTCCCTCCACACCGTCCAGTCACAAACTCCCGGGGTCAGACACGGAGTGATTATTCCTCTACACAGCCCATCACACACTCCCGGGGTCAGACACAGAGTGAATCTCCCTCCACACCGTCCCATCACATACTCCCGTGGTCAGCCACAGAGTGATTATTCCTCTACACCGCCCATCAAACTCTCCCGGGGTCAGACACAGAGTGATTATTCCTATACACGGTACCATCAAACACTCCCGGGCTTCAGACACAGAGAGATTATTCCTCTACACTGTCCCATCAAACTCTCCCGGGGTCAGACACAGAGTGAATCTTAATCCTCACCGTCCCATCACACACTCCCGGGGTCAGACACAGAGAGATTATTCCTCTACACGGTACCATCAAACACTCCCGTGGTCAGACACAGAGTGATTATTCCTCTACACGGCCCCATCAAACTCTCCCGGGGTCAGACACAGAGTGATTATTCCTCTACACGGTCCCATCAAACGATCCCCGGGGGTCAGACACAGAGTGATTATTCCTCTACACGGTCCCATCAAACAATCCCGGTGTCAGACACAGAGTCATTATTCCTCTACAAGGTCACATGAAACTCTTCCGTGGTCAGACACAGAATGATTATTCCTCTACAAGGCCCCATCAAACGCTCCCGGGGGTCAGACCCAGAGTGATTATTCCTCTACACGGTCCCATCAAACACTCCGGGGGTAAGACACAGAGTGATTATTCCACTACAAGGTCCCATCAAACGCTCCCAGGATCAGACACAGAGAGAATATTCCTCTACACGGTACCATCAAACACTCCCGGGGTCAGACACAGAGAGATTATTCCTCTACACGGTCCCATCAGACTCTCCCGGGGTCAGACACAGAGTGAATCTTAATCCTCACCGTCCCATCACACACTCCCGGGGTCAGACACAGAGGGATTATTCCTCTACACGGTACCATCAAACACTCCCGGGGTCAGACACAGGGTGAATCTTAATCCTCACCGTCCCATCACACACTCCCGGGGTCAGACACAAAGAGATTATTCCTCTACACGGTACCAACAAACACTCCCGGGGTCAGACACAAAGAGATTATTCCTCTACACGGTACCATCAAACACTCCCGTGGTCAGACACAGAGTGAATCTTAATCCTCACCGTCCCATCACACACTCCCGGGGTCAGACACAAAGAGATTATTCCTCTACACGGTACCAACAAACACTCCCGGGGTCAGACACAGAGAGATTATTCCTCTACACGGTCCCATCAAACACTCCCGGGATCAGACACAGAGTTATTGTTCCTCTACACGATCACATCAAACTCTTCCGGGGTCAGACACAGAGTGATTATTCCTCCACCCCGTCCTCACACACTCCCGTGGTCAGACACAGAGTGATTAATCCTGCACCCCGTCCCATCACACTCTCCCGTGGTCAGACACAGAGTGATTAATCCTCAACACCGTCCCATCACACACTCCCGGGGTCAGACACAGAGTGATTATTCCTCTACACGGTCCCATCATCACTCCCGGGGTCAGACACAGAATGAATCTTCCTCCACACCGTCCAGTCACAAACTCCCGGGGTCAGACACGGAGTGATTATTCCTCTACACAGCCCATTACACACTCCCTGTGTCAGACCCAGTGAGAATCACCTTCAAAACCGTCCCATCACACACTCCCGGGGTCAGACACAGAGAGATTATTCCTCTACACGGTACCATCAAACACTCCCGGGGTCAGACACAGTGAGATTATTCTTCTACACGGTACCATCAAACACTCCCGGGGTCAGACACAAAGAGATTATTCCTCTACACGGTCCCATCAAACACTCCCGGTGTCAGAGACAGGGTCATTATTCCTCTACAAGGTCACATCAAACTCTTCCGTGGTCAGACACAAAGAGATTATTCCTCTACAAGGCCCCATCAAACGCTCCCGGTGGTCAGACCCAGAGTGATTATTCCTCTACACGGTCCCATCAAACACTCCGGGGGTAAGACACAGAGTGATTATTCCGCTACAAGGTCCCATCAAACGCTCCCGGGGTCAGACACAGAGAGACTATTCCTCTACACGGTCCCATCAAACTCTTCCGGGGTCAGACACAGAGTGAATCTTAATCCTCACCGTCCCATCACACACTCCCGGGGTCAGAAACAGAGTGATTATTCCTCTACACGGACCCATCAAACACTCCCTGGGTCAGACACAGAGTGAATCTCAATCCTCACCGTCCCATCACACACTCCCGGGGTCATACAGAGTGTGAATCTCCTTCCACACCGTCCCATCAGACACTCCCGTGGTCAGACTCAGAGTGATTATTCCTCTACACGGTCCCATCATTACTGCCGGGGTCAGACACAGATTGAATCTCCCTCCACACCGTCCAGTCACAAACTCCCGGGGTCAGACACGGAGTGATTATTCCTCTACAAGGCCCCATCAAACGCTCCCGGTGGTCAGACCCAGAGTGATTATTCCTCTACACGGTCCCATCAAACACTCCGGGGGTAAGACACGGAGTGATTATTCCTCTACAAGGTCCCATCAAACGCTCCCGGGGTCAGACACAGAGAGACTATTCCTCTACACGGTCCCATCAAACACTTCCGGGGTCAGACACAGAGTGAATCTTAATCCTCACCGTCCCATCACACACTCCCGGGGTCAGAAACAGAGTGATTATTCCTCTACACGGTCCCATCAAACACTCCCGTGGTCAGACACAGAGTGATTATTCCTCTACACGGCCCCATCAAACTCTCCCGGGGTCAGACACAGAGTGAATCTCCGTCCACACCGTCCCAACACACTCTCCCGGGGTCAGACTCAGAGTGATTATTCCTCTACACGGTCCCATCAAACACTCCCGTGGTCAGACACAGAGTGATTATTCCTCTACACGGCCCCATCAAACTCTCCCGGGGTCAGACACAGAGTGAATCTCCGTCCACACCGTCCCAACACACTCTCCCGGGGTCAGACTCAGAGTGATTATTCCTCTACACGGTCCCATCATCACTCCCTGGGTCAGACACAAGAGTGAATCTCCCTCCACACCGTCCAGTCACAAACTCCCGGGGTCAGACACGGAGTGATTATTCCTCTACACAGCCCATCACACACTCCCGGGGTCAGACACAGAGTGAATCTCCCTCCACACCGTCCCATCAAACGATCCCGTGGGTCAGACACAGAGTGATTATTCCTCTACACGGTCCCATCAAACACTCAGGGGGTAAGACACAGAGTCATTATTCCTCTACAAGGTCACATCAGACAATTCCGTGGTCAGACACAGAGTGATTACACCTCTACACGGTACCATCACACACTCCCTGTGTCAGACACAGTGAGAATCACCTTCAACACCGTCCCATCACACACTCCCGGGGTCAGACACAGAGAGATTATTCCTCTACACGGTACCATCAAAAATTCCCGGGGTCAGACACAGTGAGATTATTCCTCTACACGGTACCATCAAACACTCCCGGGGTCAGACACAGTGAGATTATTCCTCTACACGGTACCATCAAACACTCCCGGGGTCAGACACAAAGAGATTATTCCTCTACACGGTCCCATCAAACACTCCCGGTGTCAGAGACAGAGTCATTATTCCTCTACAAGGTCACATCAAACTCTTCCGTGGTCAGACACAGAGTGATTATTCCTCTACAAGGCCCCATCAAACGCTCCCGGGGGTCAGACCCAGAGTGATTATTCCTCTACACGGTCCCATCAAACACTCCGGGGGTAATACACAGAGTGATTATTCCGCTACAAGGTCCCATCAAACGCTCCCGGGGTCAGACACAGTGAGATTATTCCTCTACACGGTCACATCAAACTCTCCCGGGGTCAGACACAGAGTGAATCTTAATCCTCACCGTCCCATCACACACTCCCGGGGTCAGAATCAGAGTGATTATTCCTCTACACGGTCCCATCAAACACTCCCGGGTTCAGACACAGAGTGAATCTCCCTCCACGCCGTCCCCTCACACTCTCCCGGGGTCAGACACAGAGTGATTATTCCTCTACACGGTCCCATCAAACACTCCCGTGGTCAGACACAGAGTGATTATTCCTCTACACGGCCCCATCAAACTCTCCCGGGGTCAGAAACAGAGTGATTATTCCTCTACACGGTCCCATCATACGATCCCCGGGGGTCAGACACAGAGTGATTATTCCTCTACACGGTCCCATCAAACAATCCCGGGGTCAGACACAGAGTGAATCTCCGTCCACACCGTCCCAACACACTCTCCCGGGGTCAGACACGGAGTGATTATTCCTCTACACAGCCCATCACACACTCCCGGGGTCAGACACAGAGTGAATCTCCCTCCACACCGTCCCATCACATAATCCCGGGGTCAGCCACAGAGTGATTATTCCTCTACACCGCGCATCAAACTCTCCCGGGGTCAGACACAGAGTGATTATTCCTCTACACGGTCCCATCAAACGCTCCCGTGGGTCAGACACAGAGTGATTATTCCTCTACACGGTCCCATCAAACACTCCGGGGGTACGACACAGAGTCATTATTCCTCTACAAGGTCACATCAGACACTTCCGTGGTCAGACACAGAGTGATTATTCCTCTACACGGTACCATCACACACTCCCTGTGTCAGACACAGTGAGAATCACCTTCAACACCGTCCCATCAAACACTCCCGGGGTCAGACACAGAGGGATTATTCCTCTACACGGTACCATCAAACACTCCCGGGGTCAGACACAAAGAGATTATTCCTCTACACGGTCCCATCAAACTCTCCCGGGGTCAGACACAGAGTGAATCTCCGTCCACACCGTCCCAACACACTCTCCCGGGGTCAGACTCAGAGTGATTATTACTCTACACGGTCCTATCATCACTCCCGGGGTCAGACACAGAGTGAATCTCCCTCCACACCGTCCAGTCACAAACTCCCGGGGTCAGACACGGAGTGATTATTCCTCTACACAGCCCATCACACACTCCCGGGGTCAGACACAGAGTGAATCTCCCTCCACACCGTCCCATCAAACGCTCCCGTGGGTCAGACACAGAGTGATTATTCCTCTACACGGTCCCATCAAACACTCAGGGGGTAAGACACAGAGTCATTATTCCTCTACAAGGTCACATCAGACAATTCCGTGGTCAGACACAGAGTGATTACACCTCTACACGGTACCATCACACACTCCCTGTGTCAGACACAGTGAGAATCACCTTCAACACCGTCCCATCACACACTCCCGGGGTCAGACACAGAGAGATTATTCCTCTACACGGTACCATCAAAAATTCCCGGGGTCAGACACAGTGAGATTATTCCTCTACACGGTACCATCAAACACTCCCGGGGTCAGACACAGTGAGATTATTCCTCTACACGGTACCATCAAACACTCCCGGGGTCAGACACAAAGAGATTATTCCTCTACACGGTCCCATCAAACACTCCCGGTGTCAGAGACAGGGTCATTATTCCTCTACAAGGTCACATCAAACTCTTCCGTGGTCAGACACAGAGTGATTATTCCTCTACAAGGCCCCATCAAACGCTCCCGGGGTTCAGACCCAGAGTGATTATCCTTCTACACGGTCCCATCAAACACTCCGGGGGTAATACACAGAGTGATTATTCCGCTACAAGGTCCCATCAAACGCTCCCGGGGTCAGACACAGTGAGATTATTCCTCTACACGGTCCCATCAAACTCTCCCGGGGTCAGACACAGAGTGAATCTTAATCCTCACCGTCCCATCACACACTCCCGGGGTCAGAATCAGAGTGATTATTCCTCTACACGTACCATCAAACACTCCCGGAGTCAGCCACGGAGTGATTATTCCTCTACAGCGCCCATCAAACTCTCCCGTGGTCAGACACAGAGGGATTAATCCTCTACACCGACGCAACACACACTCCCGTGGTCAGACACAGAGTGATTATTCCTCTACACGGTCCCATCAAACACTCCCGGGTTCAGACACAGAATGAATCTCCGTCCACACCGTCCCATCACACACTCCCGGGGTCAGACACAGAGTGATTATTCCTCTACACGGTCCCTTCAAACACTCCCTGGGACAGACCCAGTTGATTATTCCTCGACACCGTCCCATCAAACACTCCCGGGGTCAGACACAGAGTGATTATTCCTCTACACGCTCCCATCAAACACACCCGGGCGTCAGACACAGAGTGATTATTCCTCTACACGGTCCCATCATCACTCCCGGGGTCATAAAACAGAGTGAATCTCCCTCCACACCGTCCAGTCACAAACTCCCGGGGTCAGACACGGAGTGATTATTCCTCTACACAGCCCATCACACACTCCCGGGGTCAGACACAGAGTGAATCTCCCTCCACACCGTCCCATCACATACTCCCGGGGTCAGCCACAGATTGATTATTCCTCTACACCGCCCATCAAACTCTCCCGGGGTCAGACACAGAGTGATTAGTCCTCTACACGGTCCCATCAAACGCTCCCGTGGGTCAGACACAGAGTGATTATTCCTCTACACGGTCCCATCAAACACTCCGGGGGTAAGACACAGAGTCATTATTCCTCTACAAGGTCACATCAGACACTTCCGTGGTCAGACACAGAGTGATTATTCCTCTACACGGTACCATCACACACTCCCTGTGTCAGACACAGTGAGAATCACCTTCAACACCGTCCCATCAAACACTCCCGGGGTCAGATACAGAGGGATTATTCCTCTACACGGTACCATCAAACACTCCCGGGGTCAGACACAAAGAGATTATTCCTCTACACGGTCCCATCAAACAATCCCGGTGTCAGACACAGAGTCATTATTCCTCTACAAGGTCACATCAAACTCTTCCGTGGTCAGACACAGAATGATTATTCCTCTACAAGGCCCGATCAAACGCTCCCGGGGGTCAGACCCAGAGTGATTATTCCTCTACACGGTCCCATCAAACACTCCGGGGGTAAGACACAGAGTGATTATTCCACTACAAGGTCCCATCAAACGTTCCCAGGGTCAGACACAGAGAGATTATTCCTCTACACTGTCCCATCAAACTCTCCCGGGGTCAGACACAGAGAGATTATTCCTCTACACGGTACCATCAAACACTCCCGTGGTCAGACACAGAGTGAATCTTAATCCTCACCGTCCCATCACACACTCCCGGGGTCAGACACAGAGAGATTATTCCTCTACACGGTACCATCAAACACTCCCGGGGTCAGACACAGGGTGAATCTTAATCCTCACCGTCCCATCACACACTCCCGGGGTCAGACACAAAGAGATTATTCCTCTACACGGTACCAACAAACACTCCCGGGGTCAGACACAGAGAGATTATTCCTCTACACGGTCCCATCAAACACTCCCGGGGTCAGACACAGAGTTATTGTTCCACTACACGATCACATCAAACTCTTCCGGGGTCAGACTCAGAATGATTATTCCTCCACCCCGTCCTCACACACTCCCGTGGTCAGACACAGAGTGATTAATCCTCCACCCCGTCCCATCACACACTCCCGTGGTCAGACACAGAGTGATTAATCCTCTACACCGTCCCATCACACACTCCCGGGGTCAGACACAGAGTGATTATTCCTCTACACGGTCCCATCCAACACTCCCGGGGTCAGACACAGAGTGATTATTCCTCGACACGGTCCCATCAAACACTCCCGGGTTCAGACACAGAGTGAATCTCCATCCACACCGTCCCAACACACACTCCCGGGGTCAGACACAGAGAGATTATTCCTCTACACGGTACCATCAAATACTCCCGGGTTCAGACACAGAGTGAATCTCAATCCTCACCGTCCCATCACACACTCCCGGGGTCATACAGAGTGTGAATCTCCTTCCACACCGTCCCATCACACTCTCCCGGGGTCAGACACAGAGCGAAACTCCGTCCACACCGTCCCATCACACACCCCCGGGTTCTGATACAGAGTGATTTTTCCTCTACACGTACCATCAAACACTCCCGGAGTCAGCCACGGAGTGATTATTCCTCTACAGCGCCCATCAAACTCTCCCGTGGTCAGACACAGAGGGATTAATCCTCTACACCGACGCAACACACACTCCCGTGGTCAGACACAGAGTGATTATTCCTCTACACGGTCCCATCAAACACTCCCGGGTTCAGACACAGAATGAATCTCCGTCCACACCGTCCCATCACACACTCCCGGGGTCAGACACAGAGTGATTATTCCTCTACACGGTCCCTTCAAACACTCCCTGGGACAGACCCAGTTGATTATTCCTCGACACCGTCCCATCAAACACTCCCGGGGTCAGACACAGAGTGATTATTCCTCTACACGCTCCCATCAAACACACCCGGGCGTCAGACACAGAGTGATTATTCCTCTACACGGTCCCATCATCACTCCCGGGGTCATAAAACAGAGTGAATCTCCCTCCACACCGTCCAGTCACAAACTCCCGGGGTCAGACACGGAGTGATTATTCCTCTACACAGCCCATCACACACTCCCGGGGTCAGACACAGAGTGAATCTCCCTCCACACCGTCCCATCACATACTCCCGGGGTCAGCCACAGATTGATTATTCCTCTACACCGCCCATCAAACTCTCCCGGGGTCAGACACAGAGTGATTATTCCTCTACACGGTCCCATCAAACGCTCCCGTGGGTCAGACACAGAGTGATTATTCCTCTACACGGTCCCATCAAACACTCCGGGGGTAAGACACAGAGTCATTATTCCTCTACAAGGTCACATCAGACACTTCCGTGGTCAGACACAGAGTGATTATTCCTCTACACGGTACCATCACACACTCCCTGTGTCAGACACAGTGAGAATCACCTTCAACACCGTCCCATCAAACACTCCCGGGGTCAGATACAGAGGGATTATTCCTCTACACGGTACCATCAAACACTCCCGGGGTCAGACACAAAGAGATTATTCCTCTACACGGTCCCATCAAACACTCCCGGTGTCAGACACAGAGTCATTATTCCTCTACAAGGTCACATCAAACTCTTCCGTGGTCAGACACAGAATGATTATTCCTCTACAAGGCCCGATCAAACGCTCCCGGGGGTCAGACCCAGAGTGATTATTCCTCTACACGGTCCCATCAAACACTCCGGGGGTAAGACACAGAGTGATTATTCCACTACAAGGTCCCATCAAACGTTCCCAGGGTCAGACACAGAGAGATTATTCCTCTACACTGTCCCATCAAACTCTCCCGGGGTCAGACACAGAGTGAATCTTAATCCTCACCGTCCCATCACACACTCCCGGGGTCAGACACAGAGAGATTATTCCTCTACAAGGTCACATCAAACTCTTCCGTGGTCAGACACAGAATGATTATTCCTCTACAAGGCCCCATCAAACGCTCCCGGGGGTCAGACACAGAGTGATTATTCCTCTACACGGTCCCATCAAACACTCCGGGGGTAAGACACAGAGTGATTATTCCACTACAAGGTCCCATCAAACGCTCCCAGGGTCAGACACAGAGAGATTATTCCTCTACACGGTACCATCAAACACTCCCGGGGTCAGACACAGAGAGATTATTCCTCTACACGGTCCCATCAGACTCTCCCGCGGTCAGACACAGAGTGAATCTTAATCCTCACCGTCCCATCACACACTCCCGGGGTCAGACACAGAGAGATTATTCCTCTACACGGTACCATCAAACACTCCCGGGGTCAGACACAGGGTGAATCTTAATCCTCACCGTCCCATCACACACTCCCGGGGTCAGACACAAAGAGATTATTCCTCTACACGGTACCAACAAACACTCCCGGGGTCAGACACAAAGAGATTATTCCTCTACACGGTACCATCAAACACTCCCGTGGTCAGACACAGAGTGAATCTTAATCCTCACCGTCCCATCACACACTCCCGGGGTCAGACACAAAGAGATTATTCCTCTACACGGTACCAACAAACACTCCCGGGGTCAGACACAAAGAGATTATTCCTCTACACGGTACCATCAAACACTCCCGTGGTCAGACACAGAGTGAATCTTAATCCTCACCGTCCCATCACACACTCCCGGGGTCAGACACAAAGAGATTATTCCTCTACACGGTACCAACAAACACTCCCGGGGTCAGACACAGAGAGATTATTCCTCTACACGGTCCCATCAAACACTCCCGGGGTCAGACACAGAGTTATTGTTCCACTACACGATCACATCAAACTCTTCCGGGGTCAGACACAGAGTGATTATTCCTCCACCCCGTCCTCACACACTCCCGTGGTCAGACACAGAGTGATTAATCCTCCACCCCGTCCCATCACACACTCCCGTGGTCAGACACAGAGTGATTAATCCTCTACACCGTCCCATCACACACTCCCGGGGTCAGACACAGAGTGATTATTCCTCTACACGGTCCCATCCAACACTCCCGGGGTCAGACACAGAGTGATTATTCCTCGACACGGTCCCATCAAACACTCCCGGGTTCAGACACAGTGTGATTATTCCTCTACACGGTCCCATCAAACACTCCCGGGCGTCAGACACACAGTGATTATTCCAATACACGGTCCCATCAAACACTCCCGGGGTCAGACACAAAGTGAATCTCCATCCACACCGTCCCAACACACACTCCCGGGGTCAGACACAGAGAGATTATTCCTCTACACGGTACCATCAAACACTCCCGGGTTCAGACACAGAGTGAATCTCAATCCTCACCGTCCCATCACACACTCCCGGGGTCATACAGAGTGTGAATCTCCTTCCACACCGTCCCATCACACTCTCCCGGGGTCAGACACAGAGCGAAACTCCGTCCACACCGTCCCATCACACACCCCCGGGTTCAGATACAGAGTGATTTTTCCTCTACACGTACCATCAAACACTCCCGGAGTCAGCCACGGAGTGATTATTCCTCTACAGAGCCCATCAAACTCTCCCTTGGTCAGACACAGAGGGATTAATCCTCTACACCGACGCAACACACACTCCCGTGGTCAGACACAGAGTGATTATTCCTCTACACGGTCCCATCAAACACTCCCGGGGTCAGACACAGAATGAATCTCCGTCCACACCGTCCCATCACACACTCCCGGGGTCAGACACAGAGTAATTATTCCTCTACACGGTCCCTTCAAACACTCCCTGGGACAGACCCAGTTGATTATTCCTCGACACGGTCCCATCAAACACTCCCGGGGTCAGACACAGAGTGATTATTCCTCTACACGCTCCCATCAAACACACCCGGGCGTCAGACACAGAGTGATTATTCCTCTACACGGTCCCATCAAACACTCCCGGGGTCAGACACAGAGTGATTATTCCTCTACACGGTCCCATCAAACACTCAGGGGGTAAGACACAGAGTCATTATTCCTCTACAAGGTCACATCAGACAATTCCGTGGTCAGACACAGAGTGATTACTCCTCTACACGGTACCATCACACACTCCCTGTGTCAGACACAGTGAGAATCACCTTCAACACCGTCCCATCACACACTCCCGGGGTCAGACACAGAGAGATTATTCCTCTACACGGTACCATCAAAAACTCCCGGGGTCAGACACAGTGAGATTATTCCTCTACACGGTACCATCAAACACTCCCGGGGTCAGGCACAAAGAGATTATTCCTCTACACGGTCCCATCAAACACTCCCGGTGTCAGAGACAGAGTCATTATTCCTCTACAAGGTCACATCAAACTCTTCCGTGGTCAGACACAGAGTGATTATTCCTCTACAAGGCCCCATCAAACGCTCCCGGGGGTCAGACCCAGAGTGATTATTCCTCTACACGGTCCCATCAAACACTCCGGAGGTAATACACAGAGTGATTATTCCGCTACAAGGTCCCATCAAACGCTCCCGGGGTCAGACACAGTGAGATTATTCCTCTACACGGTCCCATCAAACTCTCCCGGGGTCAGACACAGAGTGAATCTTAATCCTCACCGTCCCATCACACACTCCCGGGGTCAGAATCAGAGTGATTATTCCTCTACACGGTCCCATCAAACACTCCCGGGTTCAGACAGAGAGTGAATCTCCCTCCACGCCGTCACATCACACTCTCCCGGGGTCAGACACAGAGTGATTATTCCTCTACACGGTCCCATCAAACACTCCCGTGGTCAAACACAGAGTGATTATTCCTCTACACGGCCCCATCAAACTCTCCCGGGGTCAGAAACAGAGTGATTATTCCTCTACACGGTCCCATCAAACGATCCCTGGGGTCAGACACAAAGAGATTATTCCTCTACACGGTCCCATCAAACACTCCCGGTGTCAGACACAGAGTCATTATTCCTCTACAAGGTCACATCAAACTCTCCCGGGGTCAGACACAGAGTGATTATTCCTCTACACGGTCCCATCAAACGCTCCCGTGGGTCAGACACAGAGTGATTATTCCTCTACACGGTCCCATCAAACACTCCGGGGGTAAGACACAGAGTCATTATTCCTCTACAGGGTCCCATCACACACTCCCGGTGTCAGACACAAAGAGATTATTCCTCTACACGGTCCCATCAAACACTCCCGGTGTCAGACACAGAGTCATTATTCCTCTACAAGGTCACATCAAACTCTTCCGTGGTCGGACACAGAATGATTATTCCTCTACAAGGCCCCATCAAACGCTCCCGGGGGTCAGACCCAGAGTGATTATTCCTCTACACGGTCCCATCAAACACTCCGGGGGTAAGACACAGAGTGATTATTCCACTACACTGTCCCATCAAACTCTCCCGGGGTCAGACACAGAGTGAATCTTAATCCTCACCGTCCCATCACACACTCCCAGGGTCAGACACAGAGAGATTATTTCTCTACACGGTACCATCAGACACTCCCGTGGTCAGACACAGATTGATTATTCCTCTACACGGCCCCATCAAACTCTCGCGGGGTCAGACACAGAGTGATTATTCCTCTACACGGTCCCATCAAACGATCCCCGGGGGTCAGACACAGAGTGATTATTCCTCTACACGGTCCCATCAAACAATCCCGGTGTCAGACACAGAGTCATTATTCCTCTACAAGGTCACATCAAACTCTTCCGTGGTCAGACACAGAATGATTATTCCTCTACAAGGCCCCATCAAACGCTCCCGGAGGGTCAGACCCAGAGTGATTATTCCTCTACACGGTCCCATCAAACACTCCGGGGGTAAGACACAGAGTGATTATTCCACTACAAGGTCCCATCAAACGCTCCCAGGGTCAGACACAGAGAGATTATTCCTCTACACGGTACCATCAAACACTCCCGGGGTCAGACACAGAGAGATTTTTCCTCTACACGGTCCCATCAAACTCTCCCGGGGTCAGACACAGAGTGAATCTTAATCCTCACCGTCCCATCACACACTCCCGGGGTCAGACACAGAGAGATTATTCCTCTACACGGTACCATCAAACACTCCCGGGGTCAGACACAGGGTGAATCTTAATCCTCACCGTCCCATCACACACTCCCGGGGTCAGACACAAAGAGATTATTCCGCTACACGGTACCAACAAACACTCCCGGGGTCAGACACAAAGAGATTATTCCTCTACACGGTACCATCAAACACTCCCGTGGTCAGACACAGAGTGAATCTTAATCCTCACCGTCCCATCACACACTCCCGGGGTCAGAAACAAAGAGATTATTCCTCTACACGGTACCAACAAACACTCCCGGGGTCAGACACAGAGAGATTATTCCTCTACACGGTCCCATCAAACACTCCCGGGGTCAGACACAGAGTCATTGTTCCTCTACACGGTCACATCAAACTCTTCCGGGGTCAGACACAGAGTGATTATCCCTCCACCCCGTCCTCACACACTCCCGTGGTCAGACACAGAGTGATTAATCCTTCACCCCGTCCCATCACACACTCCCGTGGTCAGACACAGAGTGATTAATCCTCTACACCGTCCCATCACACACTCCCGGGGTCAGACACAGAGTGATTATTCCTCTACACGGTCCCATCAAACACTCCCGGGGTCAGACACAGAGTGATTATTCCTCGACACGGTCCCATCAAACACTCCCGGGGTCAGACACAAAGTGAATCTCCATCCACACCGTCCCAACACACACTCCCGGGGTCAGACTCAGAGTGATTATTCCTCTACTCGGTCCCATCAAACACTCTCGGGGTCAGACACAGACCGAATCTCCCTCTACACGGTACCATCACACACTCCCGGGGTCAGACACAGAGTCATTATTCCTCCAGCCCGTCCCATTACACACTCCCGTGGTCAGACACAGAATGAATCTCCGTCCACACCGTCCCATCACACACTCCCGGGGTCAGACACAGAGTGAGTATTCCTCTACACGGTCCCATCAAACACTCCCTGGGTCAGACACAGAGTGATTATTCCTCTACACGGTCCCATCAAACACTCCCGGGTTCAGACACAGAGTGATTATTCCTCTACACGGTCCCATCAAACACTCCCGGGGTCAGACACAGAGTGATTATTCCAATACACGGTCCCGTCAAACACTCCCGTGGTCAGACACAAAGTGAATCTCCATCCACACCGTCCCAACACACACTCCCGGGGTCAGACTCAGAGTGATTATTCCTCTACTCGGTCCCATCAAACACTCCCGGGGTCAGACACAGAGTGAATCTCCCTCCACACCGTCCCCTCACAAACTCCCGTGGTCAGACACGGAGTGATTATTCCTCTACTCCGCCCATCACACACTCCCGGTGTCAGACACAGAGTGAATCTCCCTCCACACCGTTCCATCACGCACTCCCGGGGGTCAGACACAGAGAGATTATTCCTCTACACGTACCATCAAACACTCCCGGGGTCAGCCACAGAGTGATTATTCCTCTACACCGCCCATGAAACTCTCCCGGGGTCAGACAGAGAGTGATTATTCCTCTACACGGTACCATCACACACTCACGAGGTCAGAGACAGTGATTATTCCTCTACACGGTCCCATCAAACACTCCCGGGGTCAGACACAGAGTCATTATTCCTCCAGCCCGTCCCATTACACACTCCCGTGGTCAGACACAGAATGAATCTCCGTCCACACCGTCCCATCACACACTCCCTGGGTCAGACACAGAGTGTGTATTCCTCTACACGGTCCCATCAAACACTCCCTGGGTCAGACACAGAGTGATTATTCCTCGTCACGGTCCCATCAAACACTCCCGGGGTCAGACACAGAGTGATTATTCCTCTACACGGTCCCATCAAACACTCCCGGGGTCAGACACAGAGTGATTATTCCTCTACACGGTCCCATCAAACACTCCGGGGGTAAGACACAGTATGATTATTCCACTACAAGTTCCCATCACACACTCCCGGGGTCAGACACAGAGTGATTATTCCTCTACACGGTCCCATCAAACACTCCCGGGGTCAGACACAGAGTGATTATTCCTCGACACGGTCCCATCAAACACTCCCGGGCGTCAGACACAGAGTGATTATTCCAATACACGGTCCCATCAAACACTCCCGGGGTCAGACACAAAGTGAATCTCAATCCACACCGTCCCAGCACACACTCCCGGGGTCAGACTCAGAGTGATTATTCCTCTACTCGGTCCCATCAAACACTACCGGGGTCAGACACAGAGTGAATCTCCCTCCACACCGTCCCCTCACAAACTCCCGTGGGCAGACACGGAGTGATTATTCCTCTACTCCGCCCATCACACACACCCGGTGTCAGACACAGAGTGAATCTCCCTCCACACCGTTCCATCACGCACTCCCGGCGGTCAGACACAGAGAGATTATTCCTCTACACGTACCATCAAACACTCCCGGGGTCAGCCACAGAGTGATTATTCCTCTACACCGCCCATCAAACTCTCCCGGGGTCAGACAGAGAGTGATTATTCCTCTACACGGTACCATCACACACTCCCGGGGTCAGAGACAGAGTGATTATTCCTCTACACGGTCCCATCAAACACTCCCGGGGTCAGACACAGAGTCATTATTCCTCCAGCCCGTCCCATTACACACTCTCGTGGTCAGACACAGAATGAATCTCCGTCCACACCGTCCCATCACACACTCCCGGGGTCAGACACAGAGTGTGTATTCCTCTACACGGTCCCATCAAACACTCCCTGGGTCAGACACAGAGTGATTATTCCTCGACACGGTCCCATCAAACACTCCCGGGGTCAGACACAGAGTGATTATTCCTCTACACGGTCCCATCAAACACTCCCGGGGTCAGACACAGAGTGATTATTCCTCTACACGGTCCCATCAAACACTCCGGGGGTAAGACACAGTATGATTATTCCACTACAAGTTCCCATCACACACTCCCGGGGTCAGACACAGAGTGATTATTCCTCTACACGGTCCCATCAAACACTCCCGGGGTCAGACACAGAGTGATTATTCCTCGACACGGTCCCATCAAACACTCCCGGGTTCAGACACAGAGTGATTATTCCTCTACACGGTCCCATCAAACACTCCCGGGCGTCAGACACAGAGTGATTATTCCAATACACGGTCCCATCAAACACTCCCGGGGTCAGACACAAAGTGAATCTCCATCCACAAGGTCCAACACACACTCCCGTGGGCAGACACGGAGTGATTATTCCTCTACTCCGCCCATCACACACTCCCGGTGTCAGACACAGAGTGAATCTCCCTCCACACCGTTCCATCACGCACTCCCGGCGGTCAGACACAGAGAGATTATTCCTCTACACGTACCATCAAACACTCCCGGGGTCAGCCACAGAGTGATTATTCCTCTACACCGCCCATCAAACTCTCCCGGGGTCAGACAGAGAGTGATTATTCCTCTACACGGTCACATCAAACGCTCCCGGGGTCAGACACAGAGTCAATATTCCTCTACAAGGTCACATCAGACTCTTCCGTGGTCAGAAACAGAGTGATTATTCCTCTACACGGTACCATCACACACTCCCGGGGTCAGACAGAGAGTGATTATTCCTCTACACGGTCCCATCAAACACTCCCGGGGTCAGACACAGAGTCATTATTCCTCCAGCCCGTCCCATTACACACTCCCGAGGTCAGACACAGAATGAATCTCCGTCCACACCGTCCCATCACACACTCCCGGGGTCAGACACAGAGTGAGTATTCCTCTACACGGTCCCATCAAACACTCCCTGGGTCAGACACAGAGTGATCATTCCTCGACATGGTCCCATCAAACACTCCCTGGGTCAGACACAGAGTGATTATTCCTCTACACGGTCCCATCAAACACTCCCGGGGTCAGACACAGAGTGATTATTCCTCTACACGGTCCCATCAAACACTCCCGGGTTCAGACACAGAGTGAATCTCAATCCTCACCGTCCCATCACACACTCCCGGGGTCATACATAGTGTGAATCTCCTTCCACACCGTCCCATCACACTCTCCCTGGGTCAGACACAGAGTGAATCTCCGTCCACACCGTCCCAAATCACACTCCCGGGGTCAGAATCAGAGTGATTATTCCTCTACACGGTCCCATCATCACTCCCGGGGTCAGACACAGAGTGAATCTCCCTCCACACCGTCCAGTCACAAACTCCCGGGGTCAGACACGGTGTGATTATTCCTCTACACAGCCCATCACACACTCCCGGGGTCAGACACAGAGTGAATCTCCCTCCACACCGTCCCATCATATACTCCCGGGGTCAGCCACAGAGTGATTATTCCTCTACACCGCACATCAAACTCTCCCTGGGTTAGACACAGAGTGATTATTCCTCTACACGGTCACATCAAACGCTCCCGGGAGTCAGACACAGAGTCAATATTCCTCTACAAGGTCACATCAGACTCTTCCGTGGTCAGACACAGAGTGATTATTCCTCTATACGGTACCATCAGACACTCCCGGGGTCAGAGACAGTGTGAATCTCCTTCAACACCGTCCCATCACACACCCCCGGGTTCAGATACAGAGTGATTTTTCCTCTACACGTACCATCAAACACTCCCGGGGTCAGCCACGGAGTGATTATTCCTCTAAACCGCCCATCAAACTCTCCCGGGGTCAGACACAGAGTGATTATTCCTCTACACGGTTCCATCACACACTCCCGGGGTCAGAGACAGTGTGAATCTCCTTCAACACCGTCCCATCACACACCCCCGGGGTCAGACACAGAGTGATTATTCCTCTACACGGTCCCATCAAACACTCCCGGGGTCAGACACAGAGTCATTATTACTCCACCCCGTCCCATCACACACTCCCGTGGTCAGACACAGAGGGATTAATCCTCTACACCGACGCAACACACACTCCCGTGGTCAAACACAGAGTGATTATTCCTCTACACGGTCCCATCAAACACTCCCGGGGTCAGACACAGAATGAATCTCCGTCCACACCGTCCCATCACACACTCCCGGGGTCAGACACAGAGTGATTATTCCTCTACACGGTCCCTTCAAACACTCCCTGGGACAGACCCAGTTGATTATTCTTCGACACGGTCCCATCAAACACTCCCGGGGTCAGACACAGAGTGATTATTCCTCTACACGCTCCCATCAAACACACCCGGGCTTCAGACACAGAGTGATTATTCCTCTACACGGTCCCATCAAACACTCCCGGGGTCAGAGACAGTGTGAATCTCCTTCAACACCGTCCCATCACACACCCCCGGGTTCAGACACAGAGTGATTATTCCTCTACACGGTCCCATCACACACTCCCGGGTTCAGACACAGAGTGATTATTCCTCTACACGGTCCCATCAAACACTCCCGGGGTCAGACACATAGTGAATCTCCCTCCACACCGTCCAGTCACAAACTCCCGGGGTCAGACACGGAGCGATTATTCCTCTACACAGCCCATCACACACTCCCGGGGTCAGACACAAAGTGAATCTCCCTCCACACCATCCCATCACATACTCCCGGGGTCAGCCACAGAGTGATTATTCCTCTTCACCGCCCATCAAACTCTCCCGGGGTCAGACACAGAGTGATTATTCCTCTACACGGTCCCATCAAACGCTCCCGTGGGACAGACACAGAGTGATTATTCCTCTACACGGTCCCATCAAACACTCCGGGGGTAAGACACAGAGTGATTATTCCTCTACAAGGTCACATCAGACTCTTCCGTGGTCAGACACAGAGTGATTATTCCTCTACACGGTACCATAACACACTCCCTGTGTCAGACACAGTGAGTATCACCTTCAACACCGTCCCAACACACACTCCCGGGGTCAGACACAGAGAGATTATTCCTCTACAGGGTACCATCAAAAACTCCCGGGGTCAGACACAGTGAGATTATTCCTCTACACGGTACCATCAAACACTCCCGGGGTCAGACATAAAGAGATTATTCCTCTTCACGGTCCCATCAAACACTCCCGGTGTCAGACACAGAGTCATTATTCCTCTACAAGGTCACATCAAACTCTTCCGTGGTCAGACACAGAGTCATTATTCCTCTACAAGGTCACATCAAACTCTTCCGTGGTCAGACACAGAGTGATTATTCCTCTACAAGGCCCAATCAAACACTCCCGGGCGTCAGACACAGAGTGATTATTCCAATACACGGTCCCATCAAACACTCCCGGGGTCAGACACAAAGTGAATCTCCATCCACACCGTCCCAACACACACTCCCGGGGTCAGACTCAGAGTGATTATTCCTCTACTCGGTCCCATCAAACACTCCCGGGGTCAGACACAGAGTGAATCTCCCTCCACACCGTCCCCTCACAAACTCCCGTGGGCAGACACGGAGTGATTATTCCTCTACTCCGCCCATCACACACTCCCGGTGTCAGACACAGAGTGAATCTCCCTCCACACCGTTCCATCACGCACTCCCGGCGGTCAGACACAGAGAGATTATTCCTCTACACGTACCATCAAACACTCCCGGGGTCAGACACAGAGTGATTATTCCTCTACACGGTCCCATCAAACACTCCCGGGGTCAGACACAGAGTGATTATTCCTCTACACGGTCCCATCAAACACTCCGGGGGTAAGACACAGTATGATTATTCCACTACAAGTTCCCATCAAACACTCCCGGTGTCAGAGACAGAGTGAACCTCAATCCACACCCTCAAATCACACACTCCCGGGGTCAGACACAGAGAGATTATTCCTCTACACGGTACCATCAAACACTCCCGGGTTCAGACACAGAGTGAATCTCAATCCTCACCGTCCCATCACACACTCCCGGGGTCATACATAGTGTGAATCTCCTTCCACACCGTCCCATCACACTCTCCCGGGGTCAGACACAGAGTGAATCTCCGTCCACACCGTCCCAAATCACACTCCCGGGGTCAGAATCAGAGTGATTATTCCTCTACACGGTCCCATCATCACTCCCGCGGTCAGACACAGAGTGAATCTCCCTCCACACCGTCCAGTCACAAACTCCCGGGGTCAGACACGGAGTGATTATTCCTCTACACAGCCCATCACACACTCCCGGGGTCAGACACAGAGTGAATCTCCCTCCACACCGTCCCATCATATACTCCCGGGGTCAGCCACAGAGTGATTATTCCTCTACACCGCACATCAAACTCTCCCTGGGTTAGACACAGAGTGATTATTCCTCTACACGGTCACATCAAACGCTCCCGGGAGTCAGACACAGAGTCAATATTCCTCTACAAGGTCACATCAGACTCTTCCGTGGTCAGACACAGAGTGATTATTCCTCTATACGGTACCATCAGACACTCCCGGGGTCAGAGACAGTGTGAATCTCCTTCAACACCGTCCCATCACACACCCCCGGGTTCAGATACAGAGTGATTTTTCCTCTACACGTACCATCAAACACTCCCGCGGTCAGCCACGGAGTGATTATTCCTCTACACCGCCCATCAAACTCTCCCGGGGTCAGACACAGAGTGATTATTCCTCTACACGGTTCCATCACACACTCCCGGGGTCAGAGACAGTGTGAATCTCCTTCAACACCGTCCCATCACACACCCCCGGGGTCAGACACAGAGTGATTATTCCTCTACACGGTCCCATCAAACACTCCCGGGGTCAGACACAGAGTCATTATTACTCCACCCCGTCCCATCACACACTCCCGTGGTCAGACACAGAGGGATTAATCCTCTACACCGACGCAACACACACTCCCGTGGTCAAACACAGAGTGATTATTCCTCTACACGGTCCCATCAAACACTCCCGGGGTCAGACACAGAATGAATCTCCGTCCACACCGTCCCATCACACACTCCCGGGGTCAGACACAGAGTGATTATTCCTCTACACGGTCCCTTCAAACACTCCCTGGGACAGACCCAGTTGATTATTCCTCGACACGGTCCCATCAAACACTCCCGGGGTCAGACACAGAGTGATTATTCCTCTACACGCTCCCATCAAACACACCCGGGCTTCAGACACAGAGTGATTATTCCTCTACACGGTCCCATCAAACACTCCCGGGGTCAGAGACAGTGTGAATCTCCTTCAACACCGTCCCATCACACACCCCCGGGTTCAGACACAGAGTGATTTTTCCTCTACACGTACCATCAAACACTCCCGGGGTCAGACACATAGTGAATCTCCCTCCACACCGTCCAGTCAAAAACTCCCGGGGTCAGACACGGAGCGATTATTCCTCTACACAGCCCATCACACACTCCCGGGGTCAGACACAAAGTGAATCTCCCTCCACACCATCCCATCACATACTCCCGGGGTCAGCCACAGAGTGATTATTCCTCTTCACCGCCCATCAAACTCTCCCGGGGTCAGACACAGAGTGATTATTCCTCTACACGGTCCCATCAAACGCTCCCGTGGGTCAGACACAGAGTGATTATTCCTCTACACGGTCCCATCAAACACTCCGGGGGTAAGACACAGAGTCATTATTTCTCTACAAGGTCACATCAGACTCTTCCGTGGTCAGACACAGAGTGATTATTCCTCTACACGGTACCATAACACACTCCCTGTGTCAGACACAGTGAGAATCACCTTCAACACCGTCCCAACACAGACTCCCGGGGTCAGACACAGAGAGATTATTCCTCTACACGGTACCATCAAAAACTCCCGGGGTCAGACACAGTGAGATTATTCCTCTACACGGTACCATCAAACACTCCCGGGGTCAGACATAAAGAGATTATTCCTCTACACGGTCCCATCAAACACTCCCGGTGTCAGACACAGAGTCATTATTCCTCTACAAGGTCACATCAAACTCTTCCGTGGTCAGACACAGAGTCATTATTCCTCTACAAGGTCACATCAAACTCTTCCGTGGTCAGACACAGAGTGATTATTCCTCTACAAGGCCCAATCAAACGCTCCCGGGGGTCAAACCCAGAGTGATTATTCCTCTACATGGTCCCATCAAACACTCCGGAGGTAAGACACAGAGTGATTATTCCGCTACAGGGTCCCATCAAACGCTCCCGGGGTCAGACACAGAGAGATTATTCCTCTACACGGTCCCTTCAAACTCTCCCGGGGTCAGACACAGAGTGAATCTTAATCCTCACCGTCCCATCACACACTCCCGGGGTCAGACACAGAGAGATTATTCCTCTACACGGACCCATCAAACACTCCCGGGGTCAGACACAGAGTGAATCTCAATCCTCACCGTCCCATCACACACTCCCGGGGTCATACAGAGTGTGAATCTCCTTCAACACCGTCCCATCACAATCTCCCTTGGTCAGACACAGAGAGATTATTCCTCTACACGGCCCCATCAAACTCTCCCGGGGTCAGACACAGAGTGATTATTCCTCTACACGGTCCCATCAAACGATCCCCGGGTGTCAGACACAGAGTGATTATTCCTGTACACGGTCCCATCAAACAATCCCGGGGTCAGACACAGAGTGAATCTCCGTCCACACCGTCCCAACACACACTCCCGGGGTCAGACTCAGAGTGATTATTCCTCTACACGGTCCCATCATCACTCCCGGGGTCAGACCCAGAGTGAATCTCCCTCCACACCGTCCAGTCACAAACTCCCGGGGTCAGACACGGAGTGATTATTCCTCTACACAGCCCAACACACACTCCCGGGGTCAGACACAGAGTGAATCTCCCTCCACACCGTCCCATCACATACTCCCGGGGTCAGCCACAGATTGATTATTCCTCTACACCGCCCAACAAACTCTCCCGGGGTCAGACACAGAGTGATTATTCCTCTACACGGTCACATCAAACGCTCCCGGGGGTCAGACACAGAGTCAATATTCCTCTACAAGGTCACATCAGACTCTTCCGTGGTCAGACACAGAGTGATTATTCCTCTACACGGTACCATCACACACTCCCTGTGTCAGACACAGTGAGAATCACCTTCAACACCGTCCCATCACACACTCCCGGGGTCAGACACAGAGAGATTATTCCTCTACAAGGTCACATCAAACTCTTCCGTGGTCAGACACAGAGTGATTATTCGTCTACACGGTCCCATCAAACACTCCCTGGGTCAGACCCAGAGTGATTATTCCTCGACACGGTCCCATCAAACACTCCCAGGGTCAGACACAGAGTGATTATTCCTCTACACGCTCCCATCAAACACACCCGGGCGTCAGACACAGAGTGATTATTCCTCTACACGGTCCCATCAAACACTCCCGGGTTCAGACACAGAGTGATTATTCCTCTACACGGTCCCATCAAACTCTCCGGGGTCAGAGACAGAGTGAACCTCAATCCACACCGTCCCATCACTCACTCCCGGGGTCAGACACAGAGAGATTATTCCACTACACGGTACCATCAAACACTCCCGGGGTCAGACACGGAGAGATTATTCCTCTACACGGACCCATCAAACACTCCCGGGGTCAGACACAGAGTGAATCTCAATCCTCACCGTCCCATCACACACTCCCGGGGTCATACAGAGTGTGAATCTTTTCCACACCGTCCCATCACACTCTCCCGGGGTCAGACACAGAGTGATTATTCCTCTACACGGTCCCTTCAAACACTCCCGGGTTCAGACACAGAGTGAATCTCCCTCCACGCCGTCCCATCACACTCTCCCGGGGTCAGACACAGAGTGATTATTCCTCTACACGGTCCCATCAAACACTCCCGTGGTCAGACACAGAGTGATTATTCCTCTACACGGCCCCATCAAACACTCCCGGGGTCAGACACAGAGTGAATCTCAATCCTCACCGTCCAATCACACACACCCGGGGTCAGACACAGAGTGATTATTCCTCTACACGGTCCCATCAAACACTCCCGGGGTCAGACACAGAGTCATTATTACTCCACCCCGTCCCATCACACACTCCCGTGGTCAGACACAGAGGGATTAATCCTCTACACCGACGCAACACACACTCCCGTGGTCAAACACAGAGTGATTATTCCTCTACACGGTCCCATCAAACACTCCCGGGGTCAGTCACAGAATGAATCTCCGTCCACACCGTCCCATCACACACTCCCGGGGTCAGACACAGAGTGATTATTCCTCTACACGGTCCCTTCAAACACTCCCTGGGTCAGACCCAGTTGATTATTCCTCGACACGGTCCCATCAAACACTCCCGGGGTCAGAGACAGAGTGATTATTCCTCTACACGCTCCCATCAAACACACCCGGGCTTCAGACACAGAGTGATTATTCCTCTACACGGTCCCATCAAACACTCCCGGGGTCAGAGACAGTGTGACTCTCCTTCAACACCGTCCCATCACACACCCCCGGGTTCAGACACAGAGTCATTATTCCTCTACACAGCCCATCACACACTCCCGGGGTCAGACACAAAGTGAATCTCCCTCCACACCATCCCATCACATACTCCCGGGGTCAGCCACAGAGTGATTATTCCTCTACACAGCCCATCAAACTCTCCCGGGGTCAGACACAGAGTGATTATTCCTCTACACGGTCCCATCAAACGCTCCCGTGGGTCAGACACAGAGTGATTATTCCTCTACACGGTCCCATCAAACACTCCGGGGGTAAGACACAGAGTCATTATTCCTCTACAAGGTCACATCAGACTCTTCCGTGGTCAGACACAGAGTGATTATTCCTCTACACGGTACCATAACACACTCCCTGTGTCAGACACAGTGAGAATCACCTTCAACACCGTCCCAACACACACTCCCGGGGTCAGACACAGAGGGATTATTCCTCTACACGGTACCATCAAAAACTCCCGGGGTCAGACACAGTGAGATTATTCCTCTACACGGTACCATCAAACACTCCCGGGGTCAGACATAAAGAGATTATTCCTCTACACGGTCCATTCAAACACTCCGGAGGTAAGACACAGAGAGATTATTCCTCTACACGGACCCATCAAACTCTCCCGGGGTCAGACACAGAGTGAATCTTAATCCTGACCGTCCCATCACACACTCCCGGGGTCAGACACAGAGAGATTATTCCTCTACACGGACCCATCAAACACTCCCGGGGTCAGACACAGAGTGAATCTCAATCCTCACCGTCCCATCACACACTCTCGGGGTCATACAGAGTGTGAATCTCCTTCAACACCGTCCCATCACACTCTCCCGTGGTCAGACACAGAGAGATTATTCCTCTACACGGCCCCATCAAACTCTCCCGGGGTCAGACACAGAGTGATTATTCCTCTACACGGTCCCATCAAACGATCCCCGGGTGTCAGACACAGAGTGATTATTCCTCTACACGGTCCCATCAAACAATCCCGGGGTCAGACACAGAGTGAATCTCCGTCCACACCGTCCCAACACACACTCCCGGGGTCAGACTCAGAGTGATTATTCCTCTACACGGTCCCATCTTCACTCCCGGGGTCAGACCCAGAGTGAATCTCCCTCCACACCGTCCAGTCACAAACTCCCGGGGTCAGACACGGAGTGATTATTCCTCTACACAGCCCATCACATACTCCCGGGGTCAGCCACAGATTGATTATTCCTCTACACCGCCCATCAAACTCTCCCGGGTTCAGACACAGAGTGATTATTCCTCTACACGGTCACATCAAACGCTCCCGGGGGACAGACACAGAGTCAATATTCCTCTACAAGGTCACATCAGACTCTTCCGTGGTCAGACACAGAGTGATTATTCCTCTACACGGTACCATCACACACTCCCTGTGTCAGACACAGTGAGAATCACCTTCAACACCGTCCCATCACACACTCCCGGGGTCAGACAGAGAGAGATTATTCCTCTACAAGGTCACATCAAACTCTTCCGTGGTCAGACACAGAGTGATTATTCCTCTACAAGGCCCCATCAAACGCTCCCGGGGGTCAGACCCAGAGTGATTATTCCTCTACACGGTCACATTAAAACGCTCCCGGGGGTCAGACACAGAGTCAATAATCCTCTACAAGTTCACGTCAGAGTCTTCCGTGGTCAGACACAGAGTGATTATTCCTCTACACGGTACCATCACACACTCCCGGGGTCAGACACAGAGTGATTATTCGTCTACACGGTCCCATCAAACACTCCCTGGGTCAGACCCAGAGTGATTATTCCTCGACACGGTCCCATCAAACACTCCCAGTGTCAGACACAGAGTGATTATTCCTCTACACGCTCCCATCAAACACTCCCGGGTTCAGACACAGAGTGATTATTCCTCTACACGGTCCCATCAAACACTCCGGCGTCAGAGACAGAGTGAACCTCAATCCGCACCGTCCCATCACTCACTCCCGGGGTCAGACACAGAGAGATTATTCCACTACACGGTACCATCAAACACTCCCGGGGTCAGACACGGAGAGATTATTCCTCTACACGGACCCATCAAACACTCGCGGGGTCAGACACAGAGTGAATCTCAATCCTCACCGTCCCATCACACACTCCCGGGGTCATACAGAGTGTGAATCTCCTTCCACACCGTCCCATCACACTCTCCCGGGGTCAGACACAGAGTGATTATTCCTCTACACGGTCCCTTCAAACACTCCCGGGTTCAGACACAGAGTGAATCTCCCTCCACGCCGTCCCATCACACTCTCCCGGGGTCAGACACAGAGTGATTATTCCTCTACACGGTCCCATCAAACACTCCCGGGTTCAGACACAGAGTGAATCTCCCTCCACGCCGTCCCATCACACTCTCCCGGGGTCAGACACAGAGTGATTATTCCTCTACACGGTCCCATCAAACACTCCCGTGGTCAGACACAGAGTGATTATTCCTCTACACGGCCCCATCAAACACTCCCGGGGTCAGACACAGAGTGAATCTCAATCCTCACCGTCCAATCACACACACCCGGGGTCAGACACAGAGTGATTATTCCTCTACACGGTCCCATCAAACACTCCCGGGGTCAGACACAGAGTCATTATTACTCCACCCCGTCCCATCACACACTCCCGTGGTCAGACACAGAGGGATTAATCCTCTACACCGACGCAACACACACTCCCGTGGTCAAACACAGAGTGATTATTCCTCTACACGGTCCCATCAAACACTCCCGGGGTCAGACACAGAATGAATCTCCGTCCACACCGTCCCATCACACACTCCCAGGGTCAGACACAGAGTGATTATTCCTCTACACGGTCCCTTCAAACACTCCCTGGGTCAGACCCAGTTGATTATTCCTCGACACGGTCCCATCAAACACTCCCGGGGTCAGACACAGAGTGATTATTCCTCTACACGCTCCCATCAAACACACCCGGGCTTCAGACACAGAGTGATTATTCCTCTACACGCTCCCATCAAACACTCCCGGGTTCAGACACAGAGTGAATCTCAATCCTCACCGTCCCATCACACACTCCCGGGGTCATACAGAGTGTGAATCTCCTTCCACACCGTCCCATCACACTCTCCCGTGGTCAGACACAGAGTGATTATTCCTCTACACGGTCCCTTCAAACACTCCCGGGTTCAGACACAGAGTGAATCTCCCTCCACGCCGTCCCATCACACTCTCCCGGGGTCAGACACAGAGTGATTATTCCTCTACACGGTCCCATCAAACACTCCCGTGGTCAGACACAGAGTGATTATTCCTCTACACGGCCCCATCAAACACTCCCGGGGTCAGACACAGAGTGAATCTCAATCCTCACCGTCCAATCACACACACCCGGTGTCAGACACAGAGTGATTATTCCTCTACACGGTCCCATCAAACACTCCCGGGGTCAGACACAGAGTCATTATTACTCCACCCCGTCCCATCACACACTCCCGTGGTCAGACACAGAGGGATTAATCCTCTACACCGACGCAACACACACTCCCGGGGTCAGACTCAGAGTGATTATTCCTCTACACGGTCCCATCATCACTCCCGGGGTCAGACCCAGAGTGAATCTCCCTCCACACCGTCCAGTCACAAACTCCAGGGGTCAGACACGGAGTGATTATTCCTCTACACAGCCCATCACATACTCCCGGGGTCAGCCACAGATTTATTATTCCTCTACACCGCCCATCAAACTCTCCCGGGGTCAGACACAGAGTGATTATTCCTCTACACGGTCACATCAAACGCTCCCGGGGGTCAGACACAGAGTCAATATTCCTCTACAAGGTCACATCAGACTCTTCCGTGGTCAGACACAGAGTGATTATTCCTCTACACGGTACCATCACACACTCCCTGTGTCAGACACAGTGAGAATCACCTTCAACACCGTCCCATCACACACTCCCGGGGTCAGACACAGAGAGATTATTCCTCTACAAGGTCACATCAAACTCTTCCGTGGTCAGACACAGAGTGATTATTCCTCTACAAGGCCCCATCAAACGCTCCCGGGGGTCAGACCCAGAGTGATTATTCCTCTACACGGTCACATTAAAACGCTCCCGGGGGTCAGACACAGAGTCAATATTCCTCTACAAGTTCACGTCAGAGTCTTCCGTGGTCAGACACAGAGTGATTATTCCTCTACACGGTACCATCACACACTCCCGGGGTCAGACACAGAGTGATTATTCGTCTACACGGTCCCATCAAACACTCCCTGGGTCAGACCCAGAGTGATTATTCCTCGACACGGTCCCATCAAACACTCCCAGTGTCAGACACAGAGTGATTATTCCTCTACACGCTCCCATCAAACACTCCCGGGTTCAGACACAGAGTGATTATTCCTCTACACGGTCCCATCAAACACTCCGGCGTCAGAGACAGAGTGAACCTCAATCCGCACCGTCCCATCACTCACTCCCGGGGTCAGACACAGAGAGATTATTCCACTACACGGTACCATCAAACACTCCCGGGGTCAGACACGGAGAGATTATTCCTCTACACGGACCCATCAAACACTCGCGGGGTCAGACACAGAGTCATTATTACTCCACCCCGTCCCATCACACACTCCCGTGGTCAGACACAGAGGGATTAATCCTCTACACCGACGCAACACACACTCCCGGGGTCAGACTCAGAGTGATTATTCCTCTACACGGTCCCATCATCACTCCCGGGGTCAGACCCAGAGTGAATCTCCCTCCACACCGTCCAGTCACAAACTCCAGGGGTCAGACACGGAGTGATTATTCCTCTACACAGCCCATCACATACTCCCGGGGTCAGCCACAGATTTATTATTCCTCTACACCGCCCATCAAACTCTCCCGGGGTCAGACACAGAGTGATTATTCCTCTACACGGTCACATCAAACGCTCCCGGGGGTCAGACACAGAGTCAATATTCCTCTACAAGGTCACATCAGACTCTTCCGTGGTCAGACACAGAGTGATTATTCCTCTACACGGTACCATCACACACTCCCTGAGTCAGACACAGTGAGAATCACCTTCAACACCGTCCCATCACACACTCCCGGGGTCAGACACAGAGAGATTATTCCTCTACAAGGTCACATCAAACTCTTCCGTGGTCAGACACAGAGTGATTATTCCTCTACAAGGCCCCATCAAACGCTCCCGGGGGTCAGACCCAGAGTGATTATTCCTCTACACGGTCACATTAAAACGCTCCCGGGGGTCAGACACAGAGTCAATATTCCTCTACAAGTTCACGTCAGAGTCTTCCGTGGTCAGACACAGAGTGATTATTCCTCTACACGGTACCATCACACACTCCCGGGGTCAGACACAGAGTGATTATTCGTCTACACGGTCCCATCAAACACTCCCTGGGTCAGACCCAGAGTGATTATTCCTCGACACGGTCCCATCAAACACTCCCAGTGTCAGACACAGAGTGATTATTCCTCTACACGCTCCCATCAAACACTCCCGGGTTCAGACACAGAGTGATTATTCCTCTACACGGTCCCATCAAACACTCCGGCGTCAGAGACAGAGTGAACCTCAATCCGCACCGTCCCATCACTCACTCCCGGGGTCAGACACAGAGAGATTATTCCACTACACGGTACCATCAAACACTCCCGGGGTCAGACACGGAGAGATTATTCCTCTACACGGACCCATCAAACACTCGCGGGGTCAGACACAGAGTGAATCTCAATCCTCACCGTCCCATCACACACTCCCGGGGTCATACAGAGTGTGAATCTCCTTCCACACCGTCCCATCACACTCTCCCGGGGTCAGACACAGAGTGATTATTCCTCTACACGGTCCCATCAAACACTCCCGTGGTCAGACACAGAGTGATTATTCCTCTACACGGCCCCATCAAACACTCCCGGGGTCAGACACAGAGTGAATCTCAATCCTCACCGTCCAATCACACACACCCGGGGTCAGACACAGAGTGATTATTCCTCTACACGGTCCCATCAAACACTCCCGGGGTCAGACACAGAGTCATTATTACTCCACCCCGTCCCATCACACACTCCCGTGGTCAGACACAGAGGGATTAATCCTCTACACCGACGCAACACACACTCCCGTGGTCAAACACAGAGTGATTATTCCTCTACACGGTCCCATCAAACACTCCCGGGGTCAGACACAGAATGAATCTCCGTTCACACCGTCCCATCACACACTCCCAGGGTCAGACACAGAGTGATTATTCCTCTACACGGTCCCTTCAAACACTCCCTGGGTCAGACCCAGTTGATTATTCCTCGACACGGTCCCATCAAACACTCCCGGGGTCAGACACAGAGTGATTATTCCACTACACGCTCCCATCAAACACACCCGGGCTTCAGACACAGAGTGATTATTCCTCTACACGCTCCCATCAAACACTCCCGGGTTCAGACACAGAGTGAATCTCAATCCTCACCGTCCCATCACACACTCCCGGGGTCATACAGAGTGTGAATCTCCTTCCACACCGTCCCATCACACTCTCCCGGGGTCAGACACAGAGTGATTATTCCTCTACACGGACCCATCAAACACTCCCGGGGTCAGACACAGAGTGAATCTCAATCCTCACCGTCCCATCACACACTCCCGGGGTCATACAGAGTGTGAATCTCCTTCCACACCGTCCCATCACACTCTCCCGGGGTCAGACACAGAGTGATTATTCCTCTACACGGTCCCTTCAAACACTCCCGGGTTCAGACACAGAGTGAATCTCCCTCCACGCCGTCCCATCACACTCTCCCGGGGTCAGACACAGAGTGATTATTCCTCTACACGGTCCCATCAAACACTCCCGTGGTCAGACACAGAGTGATTATTCCTCTACACGGCCCCATCAAACACTCCCGGGGTCAGACACAGAGTGAATCTCAATCCTCACCGTCCAATCACACACACCCGGGGTCAGACACAGAGTGATTATTCCTCTACACGGTCCCATCAAACACTCCCGGGGTCAGACACAGAGTCATTATTACTCCACCCCGTCCCATCACACACTCCCGTGGTCAGACACAGAGGGATTAATCCTCTACACCGACGCAACACACACTCCCGTGGTCAAACACAGAGTGATTATTCCTCTACACGGTCCCATCAAACACTCCCGGGGTCAGACACAGAATGAATCTCCGTCCACACCCTCCCATCACACACTCCCAGGGTCAGACACAGAGTGATTATTCCTCTACACGGTCCCTTCAAACACTCCCTGGGTCAGACCCAGTTGATTATTCCTCGACACGGTCCCATCAAACACTCCCGGGGTCAGACACAGAGTGATTATTCCTCTACACGCTGCCATCAAACACACCCGGGCTTCAGACACAGAGTGATTATTCCTCTACACGCTCCCATCAAACACTCCCGGGTTCAGACACAGAGTGAATCTCAATCCTCACCGTCCCATCACACACTCCCGGGGTCATACATAGTGTGAATCTCCTTCCACACCGTCCCATCACACTCTCCCGGGGTCAGACACAGAGTGAATCTCCGTCCACACCGTCCCAAAACACACTCCCGGGGTCAAAATCAGAGTGATTATTCCTCTACACGGTCCCATCATCACTCCCGGGGTCAGACACAGAGTGAATCTCCCTCCACACCGTCCAGTCACAAACTCCCGGGGTCAGACACGGAGTGATTATTCCTCTACACAGCCCATCACACACTCCCGGGGTCAGACACAGAGTGAATCTCCCTCCACACCGTCCCATCATATACTCCCGGGGTCAGCCACAGAGTGATTATTCCTCTACACCGCACATCAAACTCTCCCTGGGTTAGACACAGAGTGATTATTCCTCTACACGGTCACATCAAACGCTCCCGGGAGTCAGACACAGAGTCAATATTCCTCTACAAGGTCACATCAGACTCTTCCGTGGTCAGACACAGAGTGATTATTCCTCTATACGGTACCATCAGACACTCCCTGGGTCAGAGACAGTGTGAATCTCCTTCAACACCGTCCCATCACACACCCCCGGGTTCAGATACAGAGTGATTTTTCCTCTACACGTACCATCAAACACTCCCGCGGTCAGCCACGGAGTGATTATTCCTCTACACCGCCGATCAAACTCTCCCGGGGTCAGACACAGAGTGATTATTCCTCTACACGGTTCCATCACACACTCCCGGGGTCAGAGACTGTGTGAATCTCCTTCAACACCGTCCCATCACACACCCCCGGGGTCAGACACAGAGTGATTATTCCTCTACACGGTCCCATCAAACACTCCCGGGGTCAGACACAGAGTCATTATTACTCCACCCCGTCCCATCACACACTCCCGTGGTCAGACACAGAGGGATTAATCCTCTACACCGACGCAACACACACTCCCGTGGTCAAACACAGAGTGATTATTCCTCTACACGGTCCCATCAAACACTCCCGGGGTCAGACACAGAATGAATCTCCGTCCACACCGTCCCATCACACACTCCCGGGGTCAGACACAGAGTGATTATTCCTCTACACGGTCCCTTCAAACAATCCCTGGGACAGACCCAGTTGATTATTCCTCGACACGGTCCCATCAAACACTCCCGGGGTCAGACACAGAGTGATTATTCCTCTACACGCTCCCATCAAACACACCCGGGCTTCAGACACAGAGTGATTATTCCTCTACACGGTCCCATCAAACACTCCCGGGGTCAGAGACAGTGTGAATCTCCTTCAACACCGTCCCATCACACACCCCCGGGTTCAGACACAGAGTGATTTTTCCTCTACACGTACCATCAAACACTCCCGGGGTCAGACACATAGTGAATCTCCCTCCACACCGTCCAGTCAAAAACTCCCGGGGTCAGACACGGAGCGATTATTCCTCTACACAGCCCATCACACACTCCCGGGGTCAGACACAAAGTGAATCTCCCTCCACACCATCCCATCACATACTCCCGGGGTCAGCCACAGAGTGATTATTCCTCTACACGGTCCCATCAAACACTCCGGGGGTAAGACACAGAGTCATTATTCCTCTACAAGGTCACATCAGACTCTTCCGTGGTCAGACACACAGTGATTATTCCTCTACACGGTACCATAACACACTCCCTGTGTCAGACACAGTGAGAATCACCTTCAACACCGTCCCAACACAGACTCCCGGGGTCAGACACAGAGAGATTATTCCTCTACACGGTACCATCAAAAACTCCCGGGGTCAGACACAGTGAGATTATTCCTCTACACGGTACCATCAAACACTCCCGGGGTCAGACATAAAGAGATTATTCCTCTACACGGTCCCATCAAACACTCCCGGTGTCAGACACAGAGTCATTATTCCTCTACAAGGTCAGATCAAACTCTTCCGTGGTCAGACACAGAGTCATTATTCCTCTACAAGGTCACATCAAACTCTTCCGTGGTCAGACACAGAGTGATTATTCCTCTACAAGGCCCAATCAAACGCTCCCGGGGGTCAGACCCAGAGTGATTATTCCTCTACATGGTCCCATCAAACACTCCGGAGGTAAGACACAGAGTGATTATTCCGCTACAGGGTCCCATCAAACGCTCCCGGGGTCAGACACAGAGAGATTATTCCTCTACACGGTCCCTTCAAACTCTCCCGGGGTCAGACACAGAGTGAATCTTAATCCTCACCGTCCCATCACACACTCCCGGGGTCAGACACAGAGAGATTATTCCTCTACACGGACCCATCAAACACTCCCGGGGTCAGACACAGAGTGAATCTCAATCCTCACCGTCCCATCACACACTCCCGGGGTCATACAGAGTGTGAATCTCCTTCAACACCGTCCCATCACAATCTCCCGTGGTCAGACACAGAGAGATTATTCCTCTACACGGCCCCATCAAACTCTCCCGGGGTCAGACACAGAGTGATTATTCCTCTACACGGTCCCATCAAACGATCCCCGGGTGTCAGACACAGAGTGATTATTCCTGTACACGGTCCCATCAAACAATCCCGGGGTCAGACACAGAGTGAATCTCCGTCCACACCGTCCCAACACACACTCCCGGGGTCAGACTCAGAGTGATTATTCCTCTACACGGTCCCATCATCACTCCCGGGGTCAGACCCAGAGTGAATCTCCCTCCACACCGTCCAGTCACAAACTCCCGGGGTCAGACACGGAGTGATTATTCCTCTACACAGCCCATCACACACTCCCGGGGTCAGACACAGAGTGAATCTCCCTCCACACCGTCCCATCACATACCCCGGGGTCAGCCACAGATTGATTATTCCTCTACACCGCCCATCAAACTCTCCCGGGGTCAGACACAGAGTGATTATTCCTCTACACGGTCACATCAAACGCTCCCGGGGGTCAGACACAGAGTCAATATTCCTCTACAAGGTCACATCAGACTCTTCCGTGGTCAGACACAGAGTGATTATTCCTCTACACGGTACCATCACACACTCCCTGTGTCAGACACAGTGAGAATCACCTTCAACACCGTCCCATCACACACTCCCGGGGTCAGACACAGAGAGATTATTCCTCTACAAGGTCACATCAAACTCTTCCGTGGTCAGACACAGAGTGATTATTCCTCTACAAGGCCCCAACAAACGCTCCCTGGGGTCAGACCCAGAGTGATTATTCCTCTACACGGTCACATCAAACGCTCCCGGGGGTCAGACACAGAGTCAATATTCCTCTACAAGTTCACGTCAGAGTCTTCCGTGGTCAGACACAGAGTGATTATTCCTCTACACGGTACCATCACACACTCCCGGGGTCAGACACAGAGTGATTATTCGTCTACACGGTCCCAGCAAACACTCCCTGGGTCAGACCCAGAGTGATTATTCCTCGACACGGTCCCATCAAACACTCCCAGGGTCAGACACAGAGTGATTATTCCTCTACACGCTCCCATCAAACACACCCGGGCGTCAGACACAGAGTGATTATTCCTCTACACGGTCCCATCAAACACTCCCGGGTTCAGACACAGAGTGATTATTCCTCTACACGGTCCCATCAAACACTCCCGGGGTCAGACACAGAGTGAATCTCAGTCCTCACCGTCCAATCACACACACATGGGTCAGACACAGAGTGATTATTCCTCTACACGGTCCCATCAAACACTCCCGGGGTCAGACACAGAGTGAATCTCAATCCTCACCGTCCCATCACACACTCCCGGGGTCATACAGAGTGTGAATCTCCTTCCACACCGTCCCATCACACTCTCCCGGGGTCAGACACAGAGTGATTATTCCTCTACACGGTCCCTTCAAACACTCCCGGGTTCAGACACAGTGTGAATCTCCCTCCACGCCGTCCCATCACACTCTCCCGGGGTCAGACACAGAGTGATTATTCCTCTACACGGTCCCATCAAACACTCCCGGGGTCAGACACAGAGTGAATCTCAGTCCTCACCGTCCAATCACACACACATGGGACAGACACAGAGTGATTATTCCTCTACACGGTCCAATCAAACACTCCCGGGGTCAGACACAGAGTCATTATTACTCCACCCCGTCCCATCACACACTCCCGTGGTCAGACACAGAGGGATTAATCCTCTACACCGACGCAACACACACTCCCGTGGTCAAACACAGAGTGATTATTCCTCTACACGGTCCCATCAAACACTCCCGGGGTCAGACACAGAATGAATCTCCGTCCACACCGTCCCATCACACACTCCCGGGGTCAGACACAGAGTGATTATTCCTCTACACGGTCCCTTCAAACACTCCCTGGGTCAGACCCAGTTGATTATTCCTCGACACGGTCCCATCAAACACTCCCGGGGTCAGACACAGAGTGATTATTCCTCTACACGCTCCCATCAAACACACCCGGGCTTCAGACACAGAGTGATTATTCCTCTACACGGTCCCATCAAACACTCCCGGGGTCAGAGACAGTGTGAATCTCCTTCAACACCGTCCCATCACACACCCCCGGGTTCAGACACAGAGTCATTATTCCTCTACACAGCCCATCACACACTCCCGGGGTCAGACACAAAGTGAATCTCCCTCCACACCATCCCATCACATACTCCCGGGGTCAGCCACAGAGTGATTATTCCTCTACACCGCCCATCAAACTCTCCCGGGGTCAGACACAGAGTGATTATTCCTCTACACGGTCCCATCAAACGCTCCCGTGGGTCAGACACAGAGTGATTATTCCTCTACACGGTCCCATCAAACACTCCGGGGGTAAGACACAGAGTCATTATTCCTCTACAAGGTCACATCAGACTCTTCCGTGGTCAGACACAGAGTGATTATTCCTCTACACGGTACCATAACACACTCCCTGTGTCAGACACAGTGAGAATCACCTTCAACACCGTCCCAACACACACTCCCGGGGTCAGACACAGAGGGATTATTCCTCTACACGGTACCATCAAAAACTCCCGGGGTCAGACACAGTGAGATTATTCCTCTACACGGTACCATCAAACACTCCCGGGGTCAGACATAAAGAGATTATTCCTCTACACGGTCCCATCAAACACTCCCCGTGTCAGACACAGAGTCATTATTCCTCTACAAGGTCACATCAAACTCTTCCGTGGTCAGACACAGAGTCATTATTCCTCTACAAGGTCACATCAAACTCTTCCGTGGTCAGACACAGAGTGATTATTCCTCTACAAGGCCCAATCAAACGCTCCCGGGGGTCAGACCCAGAGTGATTATTCCTCTACATGGTCCCATCAAACACTCCGGAGGTAAGACACAGAGTGATTATTCCGCTACAGGGTCCCATCAAACGCTCCCGGGGTCAGACACAGAGAGATTATTCCTCTACACGGTCCCTTCAAACTCTCCCGGGGTCAGACACAGAGTGAATCTTAATCCTCACCGTCCCATCACACACTCCCGGGGTCAGACACAGAGAGATTATTCCTCTACACGGACCCATCAAACACTCCCGGGGTCAGACACAGAGTGAATCTCAATCCTCACCGTCCCATCACACACTCTCGGGGTCATACAGAGTGTGAATCTCCTTCAACACCGTCCCATCACACTCTCCCGTGGTCAGACACAGAGAGATTATTCCTCTACACGGCCCCATCAAACTCTCCCGGGGTCAGACACAGAGTGATTATTCCTCTACACGGTCCCATCAAACGATCCCCGGGTGTCAGACACAGAGTGATTATTCCTCTACACGGTCCCATCAAACAATCCCGGGGTCAGACACAGAGTGAATCTCCGTCCACACCGTCCCAACACACACTCCCGGGGTCAGACTCAGAGTGATTATTCCTCTACACGGTCCCATCATCACTCCCGGGGTCAGACCCAGAGTGAATCTCCCTCCACACCGTCCAGTCACAAACTCCCGGGGTCAGACACGGAGTGATTATTCCTCTACACAGCCCATCACATACTCCCGGGGTCAGCCACAGATTGATTATTCCTCTACACCGCCCATCAAACTCTCCCGGGGTCAGACACAGAGTGATTATTCCTCTACACGGTCACATCAAACGCTCCCGGGGGTCAGACACAGAGTCAATATTCCTCTACAAGGTCACATCAGACTCTTCCGTGGTCAGACACAGAGTGATTATTCCTCTACACGGTACCATCACACACTCCCTGTGTCAGACACAGTGAGAATCATCTTCAACACCGTCCCATCACACACTCCCGGGGTCAGACACAGAGAGATTATTCCTCTACAAGGTCACATCAAACTCTTCCGTGGTCAGACACAGAGTGATTATTCCTCTAAAAGGCCCCATCAAACGCTCCCGGGGGTCAGACCCAGAGTGAATATTCCTCTACACGGTCACATTAAAACGCTCCCGGGGTTCAGACACAGAGTCAATATTCCTCTACAAGTTCACGTCAGAGTCTTCCGTGGTCTGACACAGAGTGATTATTCCTCTACACGGTACCATCACACACTCCCGGGGTCAGACACAGAGTGATTATTCGTCTACACGGTCCCATCAAACACTCCCTGGGTCAGACCCAGAGTGATTATTCCTCGACACGGTCCCATCAAACACTCCCAGGGTCAGACACAGAGTGATTATTCCTCTACACGCTCCCATCAAACACTCCCGGGTTCAGACACAGAGTGATTATTCCTCTACACGGTCCCATCAAACACTCCGGAGTCAGAGACAGAGTGAACCTCAATCCGCACCGTCCCATCACTCACTCCCGGGGTCAGACACAGAGAGATTATTCAACTACACGGTACCATCAAACACTCCCGGGGTCAGACACGGAGAGATTATTCCTCTACACGGACCCATCAAACACTCCCGGGGTCAGACACAGAGTGAATCTCAATCCTCACCGTCCCATCACACACTCCCGGGGTCATACAGAGTGTGAATCTCCTTCCACACCGTCCCATCACACTCTCCCGGGGTCAGACACAGAGTGATTATTCCTCTACACGGTCCCTTCAAACACTCCCGGGTTCAGACACAGAGTGAATCTCCCTCCACGCCGTCCCATCACACTCTCCCGGGGTCAGACACAGAGTGATTATTCCTCTACACGGCCCCATCAAACACTCCCGGGGTCAGACACAGAGTGAATCTCAATCCTCACCGTCCAATCACACACACCCGGGGTCAGACACAGAGTGATTATTCCTCTACACGGTCCCATCAAACACTCCCGGGGTCAGACACAGAGTCATTATTACTCCACCCCGTCCCACCACACACTCCCGTGGTCAGACACAGAGGGATTAATCCTCTACACCGACGCAACACACACTCCCGTGGTCAAACACAGAGTGATTATTCCTCTACACTGTCCCATCAAACACTCCCGGGGTCAGACACAGAATGAATCTCCGTCCACACCGTCCCATCACACACTCCCAGGGTCAGACACAGAGTGATTATTCCTCTACACGGTCCCTTCAAACACTCCCTGGGTCAGACCCAGTTGATTATTCCTCGACACGGTCCCATCAAACACTCCCGGGGTCAGACACAGAGTGATTATTCCTCTACACGCTCCCATCAAACACACCCGGGCTTCAGACACAGAGTGATTATTCCTCTACACGGTCCCATCAAACACTCCCGGGGTCAGAGACAGTGTGAATCTCCTTCAACACCGTCCCATCACACACCCCCGGGTTCAGACACAGAGTGATTTTTACTCTACACGTACCATCAAACACTCCCGGGGTCAGCCACGGAGTGATTATTCCTCTACACGGTCCCATCACACACTCCCGGGTTCAGACACAGAGTGATTATTCCTCTACACGGTCCCATCAAACACTCCCGGGGTCAGACACATAGTGAATCTCCCTCCACACCGTCCAGTCACAAACTCCCGGGGTCAGACACGGAGTGATTATTCCTCTACACAGCCCATCACACACTCCCGGGGTCAGACACAAAGTGAATCTCCCTCCACACCATCCCATCACATACTCCCGGGGTCAGCCACAGAGTGATTATTCCTCTACACCGCCCATCAAACTTTCCCGGGGTCAGACACAGAGTGATTATTCCTCTACACGGTCCCATCAAACGCTCCCGTGGGTCAGACACAGAGTGATTATTCCTCTACACGGTCCCATCAAACACTCCGGGGGTAAGACACAGAGTCATTATTCCTCTACAAGCTCACATCAGACTCTTCCGTGGTCAGACACAGAGTGATTATTCCTCTACACGGTACCATAACACACTCCCTGTGTCAGACACAGTGAGAATCACCTTCAACACCGTCCCAACACACAGTCCCGGGGTCAGACACAGAGGGATTATTCCTCTACACGGTACCATCAAACACTCCCGGTGTCAGACATAAAGAGATTATTCCTCTACACGGTCCCATCAAACACTCCCGGTGTCAGACACAGAGTCATTATTCCTCTACAAGGTCACATCAAACTCTTCCGTGGTCAGACTCAGAGTCATTATTCCTCTACAAGGTCACATCAAACTCTTCCGTGGTCAGACACAGAGTGATTATTCCTCTACAAGGCCCAATCAAACGCTCCCGGGGGTCAGACCCAGAGTGATTATTCCTCTACATGGTCCCATCAAACACTCCGGAGGTAAGACACAGAGTGATTATTCCGCTACAGGGTCCCATCAAACGCTCCCGGGGTCAGACACAGAGAGATTATTCCTCTACACGGTCCCTTCAAACTCTCCCGGGGTCAGACACAGAGTGAATCTTAATCCTCACCGTCCCATCACACACTCCCGGGGTCAGACTCAGAGAGATTATTCCTCTACACGGACCCATCAAACACTCCCGGGGTCAGACACAGAGTGAATCTCAATCCTCACCGTCCCATCACACACTCCCGGGGTCATACAGAGTGTGAATCTCCTTCAACACCGTCCCATCACACTCTCCCGTGGTCAGACACAGAGAGATTATTCCTCTACACGGCCCCATCAAACTCTCCCGGGGTCAGACACAGAGTGATTATTCCTCTACACGGTCCCATCAATCGATCCCCGGGTGTCAGACACAGAGTGATTATTCCTCTACACGGTCCCATCAAACAATCCCGGGGTCAGACACAGAGTGAATCTCCGTCCACACCGTCCCAACACACACTCCCGGGGTCAGACTCAGAGTGATTATTCCTCTACACGGTCCCATCATCACTCCCGGGGTCAGACCCAGAGTGAATCTCCCTCCACACCGTCCAGTCACAAACTCCCGGGGTCAGACACGGAGTGATTATTCCTGTACACAGCCCATCACACACTCCCGGGGTCAGACACAGAGTGAATCTCCCTCCACACCGTCCCATCACATACTCCCGGGGTCAGACACAGATTGATTATTCCTCTACACCGCCCATCAAACTCTCCCGGGGTCAGACACAGTGTGATTATTCCTCTACACGGTCACATCAAACGCTCCCGGGGGTCAGACACAGAGTCAATATTCCTCTACAAGGTCACATCAGACTCTTCCGTTGTCAGACACAGAGTGATTATTCCTCTACACGGTACCATCACACACTCCCTGTGTCAGACACAGTGAGAATCACCTTCAACACCGTCCCATCTCACACTCCCGGGGTCAGACACAGAGAGATTATTCCTCTACAAGGTCACATCAAACTCTTCCGTGGTCAGACACAGAGTGATTATTCCTCTACAAGGCCCCATCAAACGCTCCCGGGGGTCAGACCCAGAGTGATTATTCCTCTACACGGTCACATCAAACGCTCCCAGGGGTCAGACACAGAGTCAATATTCCTCTACAAGTTCACGTCAGAGTCTTCCGTGGTCAGACACAGAGTGATTATTCCTCTACACGGTACCATCACACACTCCCGGGGTCAGACACAGAGTGATTATTCGTCTACACGGTCCCATCAAACACTCCCTGGGTCAGACCCAGAGTGATTATTCCTCGACACGGTCCCATCAAACACTCCCAGGGTCAGACACAGAGTGATTATTCCCCTACACGCTCCCATCAAACACACCCGGGCGTCAGACACAGAGTGATTATTCCTCTACACGGTCCCATCAAACACTCCAGGGTTCAGACACAGAGTGATTATTCCTCTACACGGTCCCATCAAACACTCCGGGGTCAGAGACAGAGTGAACCTCAATCCACACCGTCCCATCACTCACTCCCGGGGTCAGACACAGAGAGATTATTCCACTACACGGTACCATCAAACACTCCCGGGGTCAGACACGGAGAGATTATTCCTCTACACGGACCCATCAAACACTCCCGGGGTCAGACACAGAGTGAATCTCAATCCTCACCGTCCCATCACACACTCCCGGGGTCATACAGAGTGTGAATCTCCTTCCACACCGTCCCATCACACTCTCCCGGGGTCAGACACAGAGTGATTATTCCTCTACACGGTCCCTTCAAACACTCCCGGGTTCAGACACAGAGTGAATCTCCCTCCACGCCGTCCCATCACACTCTCCCGGGGTCAGACACAGAGTGATTATTCCTCTACACGGTCCCATCAAACACTCCCGTGGTCAGACACAGAGTGATTATTCCTCTACACGGCCCCATCAAACGCTCCCGGGGTCAGTCACAGAGTGATTATTCCTCTACACGGTCCCATCAAACGATCCCCGGGGGTCAGACACAGAGTGATTATTCCTCTACACGGTCCCAACAAACAATCCCGGGGTCAGACACAGAGTGAATCTCCGTCCACACCGTCCCAACACAAACTCCCGGGGTCAGACTCAGAGTGATTATTCCTCTACACGGTCCCATCATCACTCCCGTGGTCAGACAGAGAGTGAATCTCCCTCCACACTGTCCAGTCACAAACTCCCGGGGTCAGACAGGGAGTGATTATTCCTCTACACAGCCCTTCACACACTCCCGGGGTCAGACACAGAGTGAATCTCCCACCACACCGTCCCATCACATACTCCCGGGGTCAGCCACAGAGTGATTATTCCTCTACAAGGCCCCATCAAACGCTCCCGGGGGTCAGACCCAGAGTGATTATTCCTCTAGACGGTCACATCAAACGCTCCCGGGGGTCAGACACAGAGTCAATATTCCTCTACAAGTTCACGTCAGAGTCTTCCGTGGTCAGACACAGAGTGATTATTCCTCTACACGGTACCATCACACACTCCCGGGGTCAGACACAGAGTGATTATTCGTCTACACGGTCCCATCAAACACTCCCTGGGTCAGACCCAGAGTGATTATTCCTCGACACGGTCCCATCAAACAATCCCAGGGTCAGACACAGAGTGATTATTCCTCTACACCCTCCCATCAAACACACCCGGGCGTCAGACACAGAGTGATTATTCCTCTACACGGTCCCATCAAACACTCCCGGGTTCAGACACAGAGTGATTATTCCTCTACACGGTCCCATCAAACACTCCGGCGTTTAAGACACAGTGTGATTATTCCACTACAAGTTCCCATCAAACACTCCCGGGGTCAGAGACAGAGTGAACCTCAATCCACACCGTCCCATCACTCACTCCCGGGGTGAGACACAGAGAGATTATTCCTCTACACGGTACCATCAAACAATCCCGGGGTCAGACACGGAAAGATTATTCCTCTACACGGACCCATCACACACTCCCGGGGTCAGACACAGAGTGAATCTCAATCCTCACCGTCCCATCACACACTTCCGGGGTCATACAGAGTGTGAATCTCCTTCCACACCGTCCCATCACACTCTCCCGGGGTCAGACACAGAGTGATTATTCCTCTACACGGTCCCTTCAAACACTCCCGGGTTCAGACACAGAGTGAATCTCCCTCCACGCCGTCCCATCACACTCTCCCGGGGTCAGACACAGAGTGATTATTCCTCTACACGGTCCCATCAAACAATCCCGTGGTCAGACACAGAGTGATTATTCCTCTACACGGCCCCATCAAACTCTCCCGGGGTCAGTCACAGAGTGATTATTCCTCTACACGGTCCCATCAAACGATCCCCGGGGGTCAGACACAGAGTGATTATTCCTCTACACGGTCCCATCAAACAATCCCGGGGTCAGACACAGAGTGAATCTCCGTCCACACCGTCACAACACACACTCCCGGGGTCAGACTCAGAGTGATTATTCCTCTACACGGTCCCATCATCACTCCCGTGGTCAGACACAGAGTGAATCTCCCTCCACACCGTCCAGTCACAAACTCCCGGGGTCAGACACGGAGTGATTATTCCTCTACACGTTCCCATCACACACTCCCGGGGTCAGACACAGAGTGAATCTCCCTCCACACCGTCCCATCACATACTCCCGGGGTCAGCCACAGAGTGATTATTCCTCTACACCGCCCATCAAACTCTCCCGGGGTCAGACACAGAGTGATTATTCCTCTACACGGTCCCATCAAACGCTCCCGTGGGTCAGACACAGTGTGATTATTCCTCTACACGGTCCCATCAAACACTCAGGGGGTAAGACACAGAGTCATTACTCCTCTACAAGGTCACATCAGACTCTTCCGTGGTCAGACACAGAGTGATTATTCCTCTACACGGTACCATCACACACTCCCTGTGTCAGACACAGTGAGAATCACCTTCAACACCGTCCCAACACACACTCCCGGGGTCAGACACAGAGAGATTATTCCTCTACACGGTACCATCAAACACTCCCGGGGTCAGACACAGTGAGATTATTCCTCTACACGGTACCATCAAACGCTCCCGGGGTCAGACACAAAGAGATTATTCCTCTACACGGTCCCATCAAACACTCCCGGTGTCAGACACAGTGTCATTATTCCTCTACAAGGTCACATCAAACTCTTCCGTGGTCAGACACACAGTGATTATTCCTCTACAAGGCCCCATCAAACGCTCCCGGGGGTCAGACCCAGAGTGATTATTCCTCTACACGGTCCCATCAAACACTCCGAGGGTAAGACACACAGTGATTATTCCGCTACAAGGTCCCATCAAACGCTCCCGGGGTCAGACACAGAGAGATAATTCCTCTACACGGTCCCATCAAACTCTCCCGGGGTCAGACACAGAGTGAATCTTAATCGTCTCCGTCCCATCACACACTCCCGGGGTCAGACACAGAGAGATTATTCCTCTACACGGACCCATCAAACACTCCCGGGGTCAGACACAGAGTGAATCTTAATCCTCTCCGTCCCATCACACACTCCCGGGGTCAGACATAAAGAGATTATTCCTCTACACGGTCCCATCAAACACTCCCGGTGTCAGACACAGAGTCATTATTCCTCTACAAGGTCACATCAAACTCTTCCGTGGTCAGACACAGAGTCATTATTCCTCTACAAGGTCACATCAAACTCTTCCGTGGTCAGACACAGAGTGATTATTCCTCTACAAGTCCCAATCAAACGCTCCCGGGGGTCAGACCCAGAGTGATTATTCCTCTACATGGTCCCATCAAACACTCCGGAGGTAAGACACAGAGTGATTATTCCGCTACAGGGTCCCATCAAACGCTCCCGGGGTCAGACACAGAGAGATTATTCCTCTACACGGTCCCTTCAAACTCTCCCGGGGTCAGACACAGAGTGAATCTTAATCCTCACCGTCCCATCACACACTCCCGGGGTCAGACACAGAGAGATTATTCCTCTACACGGACCCATCAAACACTCCCGGGGTCAGACACAGAGTGAATCTCAATCCTCACCGTCCCATCACACACTCCCGGGGTCATACAGAGTGTGAATCTCCTTCAACACCGTCCCATCACAATCTCCCGTGGTCAGACACAGAGAGATTATTCCTCTACACGGCCCCATCAAACTCTCCCGGGGTCAGACACAGAGTGATTATTCCTCTACACGGTCCCATCAAACGATCCCCGGGTGTCAGACACAGAGTGATTTTTCCTGTACACGGTCCCATCAAACAATCCCGGGGTCAGACACAGAGTGAATCTCCGTCCACACCGTCCCAACACACACTCCCGGGGTCAGACAAAGAGTGATTATTCCTCTACACGGTCCCATCATCACTCCCGGGGTCAGACCCAGAGTGAATCTCCCTCCACACCGTCAAGTCACAAACTCCCGGGGTCAGACACGGAGTGATTATTCCTCTACACAGCCCATCACACACTCCCGGGGTCAGACACAGAGTGAATCTCCCTCCACACCGTCCCATCACATACCCCGGGGTCAGCCACAGATTGATTATTCCTCTACACCGCCCATCAAACTCTCCCGGGGTCAGACACAGAGTGATTATTCCTCTACACAGCCCTTCACACACTCCCGGGGTCAGACACAGAGTGAATCTCCCACCACACCGTCCCATCACATACTCCCGGGGTCAGCCACAGAGTGATTATTCCTCTACAAGGCCCCATCAAACGCTCCCGGGGGTCAGACCCAGAGTGATTATTCCTCTAGACGGTCACATCAAACGCTCCCGGGGGTCAGACACAGAGTCAATATTCCTCTACAAGTTCACGTCAGAGTCTTCCGTGGTCAGACACAGAGTGATTATTCCTCTACACGGTACCATCACACACTCCCGGGGTCAGACACAGAGTGATTATTCGTCTACACGGTCCCATCAAACACTCCCTGGGTCAGACCCAGAGTGATTATTCCTCGACACGGTCCCATCAAACAATCCCAGGGTCAGACACAGAGTGATTATTCCTCTACACCCTCCCATCAAACACACCCGGGCGTCAGACACAGAGTGATTATTCCTCTACACGGTCCCATCAAACACTCCCGGGTTCAGACACAGAGTGATTATTCCTCTACACGGTCCCATCAAACACTCCGTCGTTTAAGACACAGTGTGATTATTCCACTACAAGTTCCCATCAAACACTCCCGGGGTCAGAGACAGAGTGAACCTCAATCCACACCGTCCCATCACTCACTCCCGGGGTGAGACACAGAGAGATTATTCCTCTACACGGTACCATCAAACACTCCCGGGGTCAGACACGGAAAGATTATTCCTCTACACGGACCCATCACACACTCCCGGGGTCAGACACAGAGTGAATCTCAATCCTCACCGTCCCATCACACACTTCCGGGGTCATACAGAGTGTGAATCTCCTTCCACACCGTCCCATCACACTCTCCCGGGGTCAGACACAGAGTGATTATTCCTCTACACGGTCCCTTCAAACACTCCCGGGTTCAGACACAGAGTGAATCTCCCTCCACGCCGTCCCATCACACTCTCCCGGGGTCAGACACAGAGTGATTATTCCTCTACACGGTCCCATCAAACAATCCCGTGGTCAGACACAGAGTGATTATTCCTCTACACGGCCCCATCAAACTCTCCCGGGGTCAGTCACAGAGTGATTATTCCTCTACACGGTCCCATCAAACGATCCCCGGGGGTCAGACACAGAGTGATTATTCCTCTACACGGTCCCATCAAACAATCCCGGGGTCAGACACAGAGTGAATCTCCGTCCACACCGTCCCAACACACACTCCCGGGGTCAGACTCAGAGTGATTATTCCTCTACACGGTCCCATCATCACTCCCGTGGTCAGACACAGAGTGAATCTCCCTCCACACCGTCCAGTCACAAACTCCCGGGGTCAGACACGGAGTGATTATTCCTCTACACAGCCCATCACACACTCCCGGGGTCAGACACAGAGTGAATCTCCCTCCACACCGTCCCATCACATACTCCCGGGGTCAGCCACAGAGTGATTATTCCTCTACACCGCCCATCAAACACTCCCGGTGTCAGACACAGAGTGATTATTCCTCTACACCGCCCATCAAACTCTCCCGGGGTCAGACACAGAGTCATTACTCCTCTACAAGGTCACATCAGACTCTTCCGTGGTCAGACACAGAGTGATTATTCCTCTACACGGTACCATCACACACTCCCTGTGTCAGACACAGTGAGAATCACCTTCAACACCGTCCCAACACACACTCCCGGGGTCAGACACAGAGAGATTATTCCTCTACACGGTACCATCAAAAAACTCCCGGGGTCAGACACAGTGAGATTATTCCTCTACACGGTACCATCAAACGCTCCCGGGGTCAGACACAAAGAGATTATTCCTCTACACGGTCCCATCAAACACTCCCGGTGTCAGACACAGTGTCATTATTCCTCTACAAGGTCACATCAAACTCTTCCGTGGTCAGACACACAGTGATTATTCCTCTACAAGGCCCCATCAAACGCTCCCGGGGGTCAGACCCAGAGTGATTATTCCTCTACACGGTCCCATCAAACACTCCGAGGGTAAGACACACAGTGATTATTCCGCTACAAGGTCCCATCAAACGCTCCCGGGGTCAGACACAGAGAGATAATTCCTCTACACGGTCCCATCAAACTCTCCCGGGGTCAGACACAGAGTGAATCTTAATCCTCTCCGTCCCATCACACACTCCCGGGGTCAGACACAGAGAGATTATTCCTCTACACGGACCCATCAAACACTCCCGGGGTCAGACACAGAGTGAATCTTAATCCTCTCCGTCCCATCACACACTCCCGGGGTCAGACATAAAGAGATTATTCCTCTACACGGTCCCATCAAACACTCCCGGTGTCAGACACAGAGTCATTATTCCTCTACAAGGTCACATCAAACTCTTCCGTGGTCAGACACAGAGTCATTATTCCTCTACAAGGTCACATCAAACTCTTCCGTGGTCAGACACAGAGTGATTATTCCTCTACAAGTCCCAATCAAACGCTCCCGGGGGTCAGACCCAGAGTGATTATTCCTCTACATGGTCCCATCAAACACTCCGGAGGTAAGACACAGAGTGATTATTCCGCTACAGGGTCCCATCAAACGCTCCCGGGGTCAGACACAGAGAGATTATTCCTCTACACGGTCCCTTCAAACTCTCCCGGGGTCAGACACGGAGTGAATCTTAATCCTCACCGTCCCATCACACACTCCCGGGGTCAGACACAGAGAGATTATTCCTCTACACGGACCCATCAAACACTCCCGGGGTCAGACACAGAGTGAATCTCAATCCTCACCGTCCCATCACACACTCCCGGGGTCATACAGAGTGTGAATCTCCTTCAACACCGTCCCATCACAATCTCCCGTGGTCAGACACAGAGAGATTATTCCTCTACACGGCCCCATCAAACTCTCCCGGGGTCAGACACAGAGTGATTATTCCTCTACACGGTCCCATCAAACGATCCCCGGGTGTCAGACACAGAGTGATTATTCCTGTACACGGTCCCATCAAACAATCCCGGGGTCAGACACAGAGTGAATCTCCGTCCACACCGTCCCAACACACACTCCCGGGGTCAGACAAAGAGTGATTATTCCTCTACACGGTCCCATCATCACTCCCGGGGTCAGACGCAGAGTGAATCTCCCTCCACACCGTCAAGTCACAAACTCCCGGGGTCAGACACGGAGTGATTATTCCTCTACACAGCCCATCACACACTCCCGGGGTCAGACACAGAGTGAATCTCCCTCCACACCGTCCCATCACATACCCCGGGGTCAGCCACAGATTGATTATTCCTCTACACCGCCCATCAAACTCTCCCGGGGTCAGACACAGAGTGATT